>NC_091370.1:20345781-20373281 GCF_038502225.1 Cherax quadricarinatus
TCTGTGGTGCCGACGACCATTCTAATACATCTTGCAGTCAACCTCCATCTTGCCTTAATTGTAATGAAGCTCACCCTTTGTACTCCCGCCGTTGCCAGGTCTACTTAAATGAACGTGAAATCTGTTGCCTCAAAGAGGCAGAAGGTCTCCCTTATGCTATGGCAGTTACTCATCTCCGCCTCCAAGGGAGACTACCCCGTGTTTCTTATTCTCGTGTTTCCAAACATCCCCCCACTTCTGAGGTCCCATCTTCTGCAGCCTCCTCTGTTGTTACCCCTCCCATAGCCACTACGGCATCTAATCCTTTTGCTGTCCTTGGCTCTGACGTCCCGACTACAACTCAGTCTGTTCTCACATCTTCGCATCCTTCCTCACAAGCCCCAGTATCGACAAGACCTCGTACGACACCTAATACCAATCGCCCCTCTACTCAGAAGTCCAAAAAATCCACATTGCTCAAATCTTCTTTGCCCCTTCCTTCCCTTCTTCCACCTCCACACTTTACCTTTCCAGTCTCTGTACCTAGTTCTTCCCCTCTCTCTGGCTCTATTACAAGTGTGGAGATTCACCCTCCTCCTCGTACTATGCCTTCCACCCCCGTCCCCTCCCAAGTTTCTCCCTCTTCTGCCACCTCCCAGGTTTCTGCCTCTTCTGTCCCCCCCTACACTTCATCTCCAGTCCCTTACACTCTTCCCTCCCCCTCTACTTTGGTACAGTCCATTACTGTCCCAATCTTTACTCACCCTCCTCCTTCTATCTCCAATATGGTCTCCCATACATCTTTGAATTCAGAAACACTTGAAGCCATTTCAGAATATATTGCAGAGACTAAACCTTCAATGGACACTGATTCACTTCCTGTTCCTTCTCTTCCCTCTCCTCCATCTTCACAACCCCATTCTTCGCAACGCTCCGTTCCTTCACTACTTGAACGTCTTCCAATGCCACCACACATTGACTTTTCTAACCCCTCTAGTCCGTAGGTGCCTTTACCTACAGATTCCTGATATTTTCTTCATCGCCAATCATGGCCTATTTACAGTGGAATATCCACGGCCTCAGGGGTAATCGGGGTGAGCTTCAGATGTTGCTTTCCAGGTTTTCCCCTGTTGGTGCTTGCTTACAAGAACCAAAATTACACTCGGCTGTTTTCCAACCTATCTCAGGCTATAATTTATTGTATTCTTCGGATCCTTTCTCAGATGGGACCTTTAATGAAAGTGCCCTTCTTCTACGCAATGATATTCCGTACTGTCAACTATTTGTCCATACCTCGCTGCATTACACTGCAGCCCGTATCCACTTGAATAAGTGGTTTACAATACGTTCTTTATATCTCTCTCCTTCTCGAACATTTTCTATCCCAGACTTTGCCTTTCTTGTTTCATCCTTACCACCACCACTTCTGTTACTTGGTGATTTTAATGCCCACCATTTCCTCTGGGGGGATGTCTCATTGTGACTCACGTGGCATTCAGTTGGAGGCTTTTCTCGCCTCTCACCCCCTCCATGTTTTAAATACGGGTACTCCCACTCATTTTGATCCTCGTACTCATACTCTCTCTTGCATCGATCTATCAGTCTGCTCTTCCTCCACTGCACTAGACTTCACCTGGTCTGTTCTACCAGACTTACATGACAGCGATCATTTTCCGATCATTCTTACTTCTCCTTCCTATTCACCACCTTTCCGTAGCCCTCGCTGGCAATTTGATCGGGCAAATTGGGATCTTTACTCACACCTCACTGCTTTTAGTGAGGTTCCTTCTTCATCCTCCATTGATGAGCTCCTACACATCTTCTCTTCATCAGTTTATACCGCAGCTTCTCATTCTATACCCCAAACCTCAGGCAGGCATTCTCAGAAGTGCGTGCCTTGGTGGTCTCCTGCTTGTGCTCGTGCAGTACGTTTGAAACGTGCTGCATGGGGCAGGTACCGGTACAATAGAACCGCTGAGAGACTTCTTGATTTTAAGCAGAAGCGTGCGATCGCTCGCCGTGTCATCCATGAAGCTAAACGCACTTGTTGGCGAGACTATGTTTCCACCATCACCTCTGCTTCTTCTATGAGTGCAGTCTGGAAAAAAGTGAGGAAATTGAGTGGTAAATACTCTCCTGACCCGGCTCCTGTTCTACGGGTCACTGGTGTTGATGTAGCAAACCCTCTCGACGTTGCCATTGAACTTGGCACACATCTGGTCCGTATTTCCCGAGGGCTCCATCTATGCCCCTCGTTTCTTTCCTCAAAGTCTGCCAGAGAGTTAGTACCCTTGGACTTTTCTTCTCTCAGAGAAGAACAGTATAATGTGCCTTTTACACTTCAAGAACTGGAGGCAACGCTCTCAGCTTGCCGATCATCGACAGCTGGGCCTGATGACATTCATATTCGTATGTTACAACATTTACATCGGTCAGCCCTTGTAGTCCTCTTACACTTCTTCAATCTTATTTGGGCACAAGGAGTTCTTCCCCAGCTGTGGAAATCTGCCATTGTTCTCCCTTTCCGCAAACCGGGTACTACAGGACATGATGCCTCCCACTATCGCCCCATCGCTCTTACTAGTGCAGTTTGCAAAGTGATGGAACGCCTCGTAATTCGACGTTTAATGTGGTATTTAGAGACTCACAACAGTCTCTCCGCTAGTCAATATGGCTTTCGTAAGGGTCGTTCTACCATAGACCCCTTACTATGCTTGGATATGTATGTTCGTAATGCCTTTGCGAATAATCACTCAGTTATTGCCATATTTTTTGACCTTGAGAAGGCATATGACACAACTTGGAGGTATAATATTTTGGCCCAGGCCCATTCCTTAGGCCTCCGAGGCAATCTACCATCCTTCCTTAAGAACTTTTTAACTGACAGACATTTCCGTGTTCGAGTCAATAATGTTCTTTCCCCGGACTTCGTCCAAGCTGAAGGTGTCCCTCAGGGATGTGTTCTAAGCACAACACTTTTTCTCCTTGCAATAAATGATTTGGCCTCTGTTCTTCCACCCAATATTTGGTCATCACTCTATGTTGATGACTTCGCTATTGCTTGTGCAGGCGCTGACTGTCACCTTATTGCAGTTTCTCTCCAGCATGCGATCGACCGTGTTTCCACTTGGGCCACCACGCATGGGTTTAAATTTTCAAGTACCAAAACTCACCAAATTACTTTCACTAGACGCTCTGTTATCTCCGATCATCCTTTGTATCTCTATGGCTCCCGTATCCCCGAACGTGATACAGTCAGGTTTCTAGGCCTTCTCTTTGACCGTCGGTTATCCTGGAAACCTCACATTACCTCTCTGAAGGCAACTTGTCACAGCCGGCTAAACCTTCTTAAAACCCTTGCTCATCTTTCCTGGGGAGCTGATCGTCGAACTCTGCTTCGCCTACATTCAGCCCTCGTTTTATCGAAACTCGATTATGGTGACCAGATTTATTCCGCGGCCTCTCCTGCTACTCTCTCTAGCCTTAACTCTATCCATCACCAAGGCTTACGTTTGTGCCTTGGTGCTTTTCGCTTTTCCCCTGTTGAGAGCCTCTATACAGAAGCAAATGTTCCATCCTTGTCTGATCGCCGTGATGCCCATTGCCTTCGCTACTATGTACGCTCTCACGATCTACACAATCCTTCCATTTATAGAATGGTCACCGATATTAGTAGACATTCTTTATTCGTTCGCCGCCCCTGTTTGCCCCGTCCCTTTTCTCTTCGCCTACATTCACTCTTGTCTTCCTTTCAGTTACCACCTTTATATGTTCATGTAGCATCTCACTTTTCCCTACCCCCCTGGGAAGTTCCAGCTGTTCGGGTCTGTTCTTTCTCACTCCCTTGCTCGAAAGCTCAACTGCCTACGGTGGCTTCCCGCTCTCTTTTTCTTGATCACTTCCACTCCCATTCTCATGCCACCGCTGTGTACACAGATGGCTCTAAGTCTTCAGACGGCGTCGGATTCGCAGCTGTGTTTCCGGACAGCATCGTGCGGGGGCATTTACTATCTTCAGCTAGCATTTTTACTGCTGAACTGTATGCCATTCTTGCAGCACTTATTCGTATCGCATCTATGCCTGTGTCATCATTTGTAGTAGTCTCAGACTCCCTTAGTGCTCTACAGGCTATCCAAAAATTTGATACATCTCATCCCCTAGTTCTCCGTATCCAACTTTGGCTTCGCCGTATCTCTACCAAACATAAAGATATTGTTTTTTGTTGGGTCCATGGTCATGTCGACGTACAGGGCAATGAACAGGCAGACACTGCTGCGCGGTCAGCAGTGCATGACCTACCAATTTCCTATCGAGGTGTTCCATTTCTGGACTATTTTGCTGCAATAGCTACCCACCTTCGCACCCGTTGGCAACAACGTTGGTCAACTCTGCTCGGTAACAAACTTCATTCTATTAAACCGAGCATAGGTTACTGGCCGTCTTCTTGTCATCAGTGCCGAGGTTGGGAGACCACTCTCTCCCGCCTTCGCATTGGCCACACTCGTCTTACTCATGGGTATCTCATGGAGAGGCACCCTGTTCCTCTCTGTGAGCAGTGTCAAGTTCCAGTATCGATTAGCCACATTCTGTTAGACTGCCCTCTCTATCAACGAGCACGCAGAATTTACCTCCAACGTCGTCTTCGTTCTACTACTTTCTCTTTACCTTCCCTTCTTGCTGATGGACCCTCCTTTAATCCTGACTCTCTCATTGACTTCTTGACAACGACTGATTTACTCCACAAACTCTGATGATACTTTTCGCACTCCCCTCAGCCCTTTCTAGTTCAGTCTCTTGCTGCCCTTTACCCTTTCACCATCCACTACCCCGCTGTTATCCATAACCTATTACTCATCCATCTCCCTTTTGCCACCTGATGCCCTCGCTTCCTTCCTGCCCTGCAGCGCTGTATAGCCCTTGTGGCTTAGCTCTTCTTTTTGATTATAATAATAATAATAATCAACTTGAAACCATTGCTGTGAGTCCTGTCTTGGCTGGAAATTTTCAGCACGCTATTTACATCCTCTTTATTCCTGTTTTCCATTTATACACCGCGATCATGTCCCCCCTAATTCTACGCCTTTCGAGAGAGTGCAGATTCAGGGCCCTCAGTCTATCCTCATAGGGAAGATTTCTGATACATGGGATCAACTTTGTCATCCTCCTCTGTACGTTTTCCGGAGCATTTATGTCCATTCTGTAATACGGTGACCAGAACTGTGCAGCATAGTCTAAATGAGGACTAATAAGGATACATAGAGTTGAAGAATAACCTGAGGACTTCTATTATTTATACTTCTTGATATGAAGCCAAGGATTCTGTTAGCTATATTGCGAACACTAATGCACTGTTGTCTTGGTTTTAGATTACTGATAACAAGAACTCCTAAATCCTTTTCGCAATCAGTAGTATTAAGATCTACATTATTTAGTTTATATGTCGCATGGTTATTTTCTTGTCCAAAATTTAAAACTTTGCATTTTCTAAATTAAACTGTATCTGCCACTTCTCCGACCATTGCATCAGTCTATTCAAATCATTCTGGAGTTCTATAGTGTCCTCATTGGATGAATTGGACGGCCTATTTTGGTGTCATCAGCAAATTTGCTTATGTCGCTATTTATTCCCTCATCTTTGTCATTTATGTAAATTGTGAACAACAATGAGCCCAACACTGACCCCTGAGGAACACCGCTTGTGACGTGCCCCCAGTCTTATTTCTCCCAATTTATGCAGACTCTGCTGCCTATTTGTCAGCCATGCCTCTACCCAGGAAAAAATTTCTCCTCCTATTCTGTGTGCTTTAAGTTTCCTCAATAGCCTCTGGTGTGGAACTTTATCGAAAGCCTTACTGAAGTCCATATACACAATATCATATTCATTACCATGATCTACCTCCTCAAATACCTTAGTGAAAAAAGTTAGTAAATTCACAAAACGGGAACGCCCCTTTGTAAAACCGTGTTGAGATTCATTAATCAATCTGTGCCTATCAAGATGGCTACGAATTGCCTCGGCAATTATTGATTCCACAAATTTTCCCACTGTGGAGGTAAGGCTTATTGGTCTATAGTTCGAAGCCAAGGACCTGTCACCTGCCATTTTCCACTTATCAGGCACTATGCCAGTTTGTAGTGATATGTTAAAAGGATTAGCCAAAGGTATGCTAAGTTCCTCTTTACATTCCTTTAACACCCTTGCAAACAGTTCATCAGGAACTGGGGATTTGTTAGGTTTTAGTTTCTTTACTTGTCTGAGGACCATGTCACTAGTTACCGCAATCGTGCATAGTTTATCATCCTGTTCTACATAATTTATTATTTCAGGAATATCGCTAGTATTTTCCTGGGTGAAAACTGAGAGGAAGTAGGTATTGAGAATTTCACACATATCCTTATCACTGTCAGTGATCTGACCAGAGTTACTCTTAAGCTGGCCTATCTTGTCTCTAATCTTACTTCTGTATACCTGAAGGAACCCTTTTGGGTTAGTCTTTGAATCCCTTCCGACCTTAGCCTCAAAATCCCTTTTTGCTTTTCTTATTCCTTTTTTAATTCTCTCTTTAATTGAATATATTGATTTCTTAACTGCCCATCCCTTCTTTCGATACGCCTATATATGCCTCTCTTATGACCAAAGAGATGTTTTAATCTATTGTTCATCCATCTGGGATCGTTTTTGTAAGATGTAATTTCTGTACTCGGAACAAAAGTTGTCTAGGCAGCTAGAACTATGCTCTGAAAAGCGTGATATTGGCAACCAAGATCACCTACCTGACACATAGTCAGGACATCCCAATTTAGCCCACCCAGGTAATTTTTCAGTCTCTTGAAGTCGGCCAAGCAAAAATCTGGGACAGAGATTTGATTGCAGTTATCTGGGTAATTCCATGATATATTGACACTAAGTGATTTGTGATCACTTTCCCCAAGCTCATCATTAACCTCAAGATTATTAATTAGTGAATCTTTGTTGGCAAGAACGAAGTCATGCAGATTGCTTCCTCTAGTTGGTTCTGTCACAACCTGTTCTAAAAAGCAATCCTGAACTGTATCAAGAAGTCACTAGACTCAAGATTTCCTGTCATATTGTTCTAGTCAATTTGTATAAAGTTAAAATCTCCCATTATCACAACATTTTCATATCTAGATGCCTAATGAATTTCGTCCCATAACAGCTTACTGCACTCCTATCAAGGTTTGGGGGCCTATAAATCACACCCAAGATTAATTTGTCACGTCCCTCGAGAATTTGTAGCCAGATTCTGTGTTCGATGTTTCTGTCTTATATCATGTCTAAGACAACAATTTAAATTTTCTGTGACATTCATCGCCACTCCACCACCCTTCCTGTTGACCCTATCAGTGTGGAATAGTTTATAACCCTGTATGTTGCATTCAGAAGGCATTTCTCTATCTTTCAGGTAGAAGCAGGTCTCTGTTATACCAATAATATTTATATTACCTACACTTGCTAGTAATCTTAGCTCATCTATCTTATTTCTTAGACTCCTACTATTTGTATAGTATATGTTTAGGGAGCTAGTCACTCGTTGCCCTCTACTATCTCTCTTTGTTTGTTGATCAATTGATTTGTCATTACTAGCAACTTTATTTGGAATATTGTCTTTTAAACATATCCCTGAGGAATCCCGGTAATAACTGCTGTTTTTAACCCTAATGCTGCAGCCTGATTGTTTCCCACAAACACCCATACCTCTATAATCTATCAGTTTTAATTCCTAGACAAGTCATCAATTACCCTCTCAATTGAATTGGCTAATGCAACCACTCCATCCCCAGAGAGATGAACCTCATCCCTTGCATACATATCATATTTGCCAAAGAATAGGTCCCAGTTACCAATGAATGGGATTGCAAGTTCCTTGCAGTACCTGTCTAGCCAGCAATTTATACCAATTGTCCTAGATATCCATTCATTGCCCACTCCCTTTCTAGGCAAGATGCTACATATGACTGGGATCCCTCCCTTAGTCATAACTACTTCTATGGCTGACCTGTACTTATCCAGCAGCTCCTCTCTCCTGTCCTTCCCAACGTCATTACCCCCAGCACTAAGACAGATAATGGGCTTGTTCCCATTACCTGCCATAATATTATCCAACCTGCTGACTATGTCGCCAACAACAGCTCCAGGAAGGCGCACTCTCTGTCTGACCTTTCTGTCTCTGTTACAAAATGCATGGTCCAAATATCTTACCTGAGAATCGCCTACTATTAAAATATTCTTACCTTGATTAGCAGGGGAGTCAGTAGTACCTTCAACCTCACTAACCACTGAAGTACACTCGTCTTGGAGAACAGAAAAACGATTTCCTACCTTCACATCTTCTCCATTAACTCTCCTCGTCTTCCTTCTTCCTGAACTGTGAACCACTTGCCACTTAAAGCGGCTGCCACTATCACTGCTGGTGACCATTCCTTCCTTACCAGCTAAATCCTTCTCACACTCGCTCCCAAACTCATCTAAGCGAAGCTTCAGCTTCCTATTTTCCTCCTGAAGAAGTAGAATCTCCTTCTTCAACACTTGAACCTGAGATTCTAAAACACTACAACAAGTCATGGTGCTCGGTAACAGCCCACGCTAACTCCCAAGAGCTGAGGCAGGTATGACCACACGTGACCACTGACCTCAGCGTACTGACCACTGACCTCAGCGTACTGACCACTGACCTCAGTGTACTCTCACAAGGATGCCAAATGCAGAAATGACTCTCAGTTCTGTATATGTGTCAGTGGAGGCGCAGGATTCACTGAGTCGTCTACATAACCATCACAAACATCAACTCATCCTTGCTCAACCTTTGTTGTAGATTCTCTTTTACAATGGAAACTAACTTATTGCACCAACTACTATTTTATTTATGTACTTGCACTAACCCCCTTCCATGTCCACTAGTTCCTACCTTCCCTCACCCTACCCCTCACACACTCACTACCCCTCACACACTCACTACCCCTCACACACTCTCTACCCCTCACACACTCACTACCCCTCACACACTCACTACCCCTCACACACTCACTACCCCTCACACACTCACTACCCCTCACACACTCTCTACCCCTCACACACTCACTACCCCTCACACACTCACTACCCCTCACACACTCACTACCCCTCACACACTCACTACCCCTCACACACTCACTACCCCTCACACACTCTCTACCCCTCACACACTCACTACCCCTCACACACTCACTACCCCTCACACACTCACTACCCCTCACACACTCACTACCCCTCACACACTCACTACCCCTCACACACTCACTACCCCTCACACACTCACTACCCCTCACACACTCACTACCAATCACACACTCACTACCCCTCACACACTCACTACCCCTCACACACTCACTACCCCTCACACACTCACTACCCCTCACACACTCACTACCAATCACACACTCACTACCCCTCACACACTCACTACCCCTCACACACTCACTACCAATCACACACTCACTACCCCTCACACACTCACTACCAATCACACACTCACTACCCCTCACACACTCACTCACACACTCACTACCCCCCTCACACACTCACTACCCCTCACACACTCACTACCCCATACACACTCACTACCAATCACACACTCACTACCCCTCACACACTCACTTACACACTCACTACCCCTCACACACTCACTACCCCTCACACACTCACTACCAATCACACACTCACTACCCCTCACACACTCACTACCCCTTACACACTACCCCTCACACACTCACTACTCACACACTCACTACCCCTCACACACCTCACACACTCACTACTCACACACACAACTACCCCTCACACACTCACTACCCCTCACACACTCACTACCCCTCACACACTCACACCCCTCACACACTCACTACCCCTCACACACTCACTACCCCTCACACACTCACACCCCTACACTCACTACCCCACACACTCACTACCCCTCACACACTCACTACCAATCACACACTCACTACCAATCACACACTCACTACCCCTCACACACTCACTACCCCTCACACACTCACTACCCCTCACACACTCACTACCCCTCACACACTCACTACCCCTCACACACTCACTACCCCTCACACACTCACTACCCCTCACACACTCACTACCCCTCACACACTCACTACCCCTCACACACTCACTACCCCTTACACACTCACTACCCCTCACACACTCACTACCCCTCACACACTCACTACCAATCACACACTCACTACCCCTCACACAATCACTACCCCTCACACACTCACTACCCCTCACACACTCACCCCTCACACACTCACTACCAATCACACACTCACTACCCCTCACACACTCACTACCCATAACACACTCACTACCCCTCACACACTACCCCTCACACACTCACTACCCCTCACACACTCACTACCCCTCACACACTCACTACCCCTCACACACTCACTACCCCTCACACACTCACTACCCCTCACACACTCACTACCCCTCACACACTCACTACCCCTCACACACTCACTACCCCTCACACACTCACTACCAATCACACACTCACTACCCCTCACACACTCACTACCCCTCACACACTCACTACCCCTCACACACTCACTACCCCTCACACACTCACTACCAATCACACACTCACTACCCCTCACACACTCACTACCCCTCACACACTCACTACCAATCACACACTCACTACCCCTCACACACTCACTACCCCTCACACACTCACTACCCCTCACACACTCACTACCCCTCACACACTCACTACCAATCACACACTCACTACCCCTCACACACTCACTACCCCTTACACACTCACTACCCCTCACACACTCACTACCCCTTACACACTCACTACCCCTCACACACTCACTACCCCTCACACACTCACTACCAATCACACACTCACTACCCCTCACACACTCACTACCCCTTACACACTCACTACCCCTCACACACTCACTACCAATCACACACTCACTACCAATCACACACTCACTACCCCTCACACACTCACTACCCCTCACACACTCACTACCAATCACACACTCACTACCCCTCACACACTCACTACCCCTCACACACTCACTACACACTCACTACCAATCACACACTCACTACCCCTCACACACTCACTATCACACACTCACTACCCCTCACACACTCACTACCCCTTACACACTCACCCTCACACACTCACTACCCCTCACACACTCACTACCACTCACACACTCACTACCCCTCACACACTCACTACCAATCACACACTCACTACCCCTCACACACTCACTACCCCTTACACACTCACTACCAATCACACACTCACTACACTCACTACCCCTCACACACTCACTACCAATCACACACTCACTACCCCTCACACACTCACTACCCCTACCAATCACACACTCACTACCCCTCACACCCTCACTACCCCTCACACACTCACTACCCCTCACACACTCACTACCCCTCACACACTCACTACCAATCACTCACACACTCACTACCCCTCACACACTCACTACCCCTCACACACTCACTACCAATCACACACTCACTACCCCTCACACACTGACTACCCCTACACACTCACTACCTCACACACTCACTACCCCTTACACACTCACTACACTCACTACCAATCACACACTCACTACCCCTCACACACTCACTACCCCTTACACACTCACTACCCCTCACACACTCACTACCCCTCACACACTCACTACCAATCACACACTCACTACCCCTCACACACTCACTACCCCTTACACACTCACTACCCCTCACACACTCACTACCAATCACACACTCACTACCAATCACACACTCACTACCCCTCACACACTCACTACCCCTCACACACTCACTACTCACACACTCACTACCCCTCACACTCACTCACTACCCCTACCCCTCACACACACACTCACACACTCACACTCACACACTCACCCTCACACACTCACTACCCCTCACACACTCACTACCCCTCACACACTCACTCACTACCAATCACACACTCACTACCCCTCACACACTCACTACCCCTCACACACTCACTACCCCTCACACACTCACTCACACACCAACCCTTCACACACTCACTACCAACATTCCTTCACACACTCACTACCAACATTCCTTCACACACTCACTACCCCTCACACACTCACTACCCCTCACACACTCACTACCCCTCACACACTCACTACCCCTCACACACTCACTACCCCTCACACACTCACTACCCCTCACACACTCACTACCCCTCACACACTCACTACCCCTAACACACTCACTACCCCTCACACACTCACTCACACACGCACTACCCATCACACACTCACTACCCCTCACACACTCACTACCCCTCACACACTCACTACCCCTCACACACTCACTACCCCTCACACACTCACTACCCCTCACACACTCACTACCCCTCACACACTCACTACCCCTCACACACTCACTACCCCTTACACACTCACTACCCCTCACACACTCACTACCCCTCACACACTCACTACCCCTCACACACTCACTACCCCTCACACACTCACTACCCCTCACACACTCACTACCCCTCACACACTCACTACCCCTCACACACTCACTACCCCTCACACACTCACTACCCCTCACACACTCACTACCCCTCACACACTCACTACCCCTCACACACTCACTACCCCTCACACACTCACTACCCCTCACACACTCACTACACCCACTATCACACACTCACTACCCGTCACACACTCACTACCCCTCACACACTCACTACCCCTCACACACTCACTACCCCTCACACACTCACTACCCCTCACACACTCACTACCCCTCACACACTCACTACCCCTCACACACTCACTACCCCTCACACACTCACTACCCCTCACACACTCACTACCCCTCACACACTCACTACCCCTCACACACTCACTACCCCTCACACACTCACTACCCCTCACACACTTACTACCCCCACTCACTACCCCTCACACACTCACTACTCACTACCCCTCACACACTCACTACCCCTCACACACTCACTACTCACTACCCCTCACACACTCACTACCCCTCACACACTCACTACCAACATTCCTTCACACACTCACTACCAACATTCCTTCACACACTCACTACCAACATTCCTTCACACACTCACTACCAACATTCCTTCACACACTCACTACCAACATTCCTTCACACACTTACTACCAACATTCCTTCACACACTCACTACCAACATTCCTTCACACACTCACTACCCCTCACACACACACCCCTCACACACTCACTACCCCTCACACACTCACTACCAATCACACACTCACTACCCCTCACACACTCACTACCCCTCACACACTCACTACCAATCACACACTCACTACCCCTCACACACTCACTACCCCTCACACACTCACTACCCCTCACACACTCACTACCCCTCACACACTCACTACCAATCACACACTCACTACCCCTCACACACTCACTACCCCTCACACACTCACTACCAATCACACACTCACTACCCCTCACACACTCACTACCCCTTACACACTCACTACCAATCACACACTCACTACCCCTTACACACTCACTACCAATCACACACTCACTACCCCTCACACACTCACTACCCCTTACACACTCACTACCCCTCACACACTCACTACCCCTCACACACTCACTACCAATCACACACTCACTACCCCTCACACACTCACTACCCCTCACACACTCACTACCAATCACACACTCACTACCCCTCACACACTCACTACCCCTCACACACTCACTACCCCTCACACACTCACTACCAATCACACACTCACTACCCCTCACACACTCACTACCCCTCACACACTCACTACCCCTCACACACTCACTACCCCTCACACACTCACTACCCCTCACACACTCACTACCCCTCACACACTCACTACCCCTCACACACTCAGTACCCCTCACACACTGACTACCCCTCACACACTCACTACCCCTCACACACTCACTACCCCTCACACACTCACTACCCCTTACACACTCACTACCCCTCACACACTCACTACCCCTCACACACTCACTACCCCTCACACACTCACTACCCCTCACACACTCACTACCCCTCACACACTCACTACCCCTCACACACTCACTACCCCTCACACACTCACTACCAATCACACACTCACTACCCCTCACACACTCACTACCACTCACACACTCACTACCCCTTACACACTCACTACCAATCACACACTCACTACCCCTCACACACTCACTACCCCTTACACACTCACTACCCCTCACACACTCACTACCCCTCACACACTCACTACCAATCACACACTCACTACCCCTCACACACTCACTACCCCTTACACACTCACTACCCCTCACACACTCACTACCCCTCACACACTCACTACCAATCACACACTCACTACCCCTCACACACTCACTACCCCTCACACACTCACTTCCAATCACTCACTCACTACCCCTCACACACTCACTACCCCTCACACACTCACTACCCCTCACACACTCACTACCCCTCACACACTCACTACCAATCACACACTCACTACCCCTCACACACTCACTACCCCTCACACACTCACTACCAATCACACTCACTACCCCTCACACACTCACTACCCCTTACACACTCACTACCAATCACACACTCACTACCCCTTACACACTCACTACCAATCACACACTCACTACCCCTCACACACTCACTACCCCTTACACACTCACTACCCCTCACACACTCACTACCCCTCACACACTCACTACCAATCACACACTCACTACCCCTCACACACTCACTACCCCTCACACACTCACTACCAATCACACACTCACTACCCCTCACACACTCACTACCCCTCACACACTCACTACCCCTCACACACTCACTACAAGGGGACACAGTTGGAAGCTAAAGACACAGATGAATCACAGGGATGTTAGGAAGTATTTCTTCAGCCACAGAGTAGTCAGTAAGTGGAATAGTTTGGGAAGCGATGTAGTGGAGGCAGGATCCATACATAGCTTTAAGCAGAGGTACGATAAAGCTCACGGCTCAGGGAGAGTGACCTAGTAGCGATCAGTGAAGAGGCGGGGCCAGGAGCTCGGACTCGACCCCCGCAACCTCAACTAGGTGAGTACAACTAGGTGAGTACACACTCACTACCCCTCACACACTCACTACCCCTCACTCACTCACTACCCCTCACACACTCACTACCCCTCACACACTCACTACCCCTCACACACTCACTACCCCTCACACACTCACTACCCCTCACACACTCACTACCCCTCACACACTCACTACCCCTCACACACTCACTACCCCTCACACACTCACTACCCCTCACACACTCACTACCCCTCACACACTCACTACCCCTTACACACTCACTACCCCTCACACACTCACTACCCCTCACACACTCACTACCCCTCACACACTCACGACCCCTCACACACTCACTACCCCTCACACACTCACTACCCCTCACACACTCACTACCCCTCACACACTCACTACCCCTCACACACTCACTACCCCTCACACACTCACTACCCCTTACAAACTCACTACCCCTCACACACTCACTACCCCTCACACACTCACTACCCCTCACACACTCACTACCCCTCACACACTCACTACCCCTCACTCACTCACTACCCCTCACACACTCACTACCCCTCACACACTCACTACCCCTCACACACTCACTACCCCTCACACACTCACTACCCCTCACACACTCAGTACCCCTCACACACTCACTACCAATCACACACTCACTACCCCTCACACACTCACTACCCCTCACACACTCACTACCCCTCACACACTCACTACCCCTCACACACTCACTACCCCTCACTCACTCACTACCCCTCACACACTCAGTACCCCTCACACACTCACTACCAATCACACACTCACTACCCCTCACACACTCACTACCCCTCACACACTCACTACCAATCACACACTCACTACCCCTCACACACTCACTACCCCTCACACACTCACTACCCCTCACACACTCACTATCCCTCACACACTCACTACCCCTCACACACTCACTACCCCTTACACACTCACTACCCTCACACACTCACTACCCCTCACACACTCACTACCCCTCACACACTCACTACCCCTCACACACTCACTACCAATCACACACTCACTACCCCTCACACACTCACTACCACTCACACACTCACTACCCTCACACACTCACTGGGTATATATAACACCGGGCCATCGCGTCGGTTTGGAGTTTTATGACTCTCTGATCGCGGGTTCTAACCCCACCCATGGAATGGTTTATTTGTAATCGTGTCATTACGATTTCGTGAGTCACACATTTCCACTCTCCCGCATCCCCACTTAAACCTTGTATGACACATAAACGATTATTGATTAAAATAATGATTATTATTATTATTATTATTATTATTATTATTATTATTATTATTATTATTATTAATATTATTTTACTATATCATTATTATTGTTATTATTATTATTATTATTATTATTATTATTATTATTATTATTATTATTATTATTATTATTATTATTATTATTATTATTGTTAATATTATTTTACTATATTATTATTATTATTATTATTATTATTATTATTATTATTATTATTATTATTATTATTATTATTATTATTATTACGCAGGTGGGAGCGTTAAACATATAGGAATCATAGATCACTTGACTAACTGGAAGTTGTCACACTCGATCCACGAAAAGAAAGATGTAACAGCCACTCACGCACATCAAGACACCTCTCTGGTCGGTGTACATATCAAGACACCTCTCTGGTCGGTGTACATATCAAGACACCTCTCTGGTCGGTGTACATATCAAGACACCTCTCTGGTCGGTGTACATATCAAGACACCTCTCTGGACGGTGTACATATCAAGACACCTCTCTGGTCGGTGTACATATCAAGACACCTCTCTGGTCGGTGTACATATCAAGACACCTCTCTGGTCGGTGTACATATCAAGACACCTCTCTGGTCGGTGTACATATCAAGACACCTCTCTGGTCGGTGTACATATCAAGACACCTCTATGGACGGTGTACATATCAAGACACCTCTCTGGTCGGTGTACATATCAAGACACCTCTCTGGTCGGTGTACATATCAAGACACCTCTCTGGTCGGTGTACATATCAAGACACCTCTCTGGTCGGTGTACATATCAAGACACCTCTCTGGTCGGTGTACATATCAAGACACCTCTCTGGTCGGTGTACATATCAAGACACCTCTCTGGTCGGTGTACATATCAAGACACCTCTCTGGTCGGTGTACATATCAGGACACCTCTCTGGTCGGTGTACATATCAAGACACCTCTCTGGTCGATGTACATATCAAGACACCTCTCTGGTCGATGTACATATCAAGACACCTCTCTGGTCGGTGTACATATCAAGACACCTCTCTGGCCGGTGTACATATCAAGACACCTCTCTGGTCGATGTACACATCAAGACACCTCTCTGGTCGGTGTACATATCAAGACACCTCTCTGGCCGGTGTACATATCAAGACACCTCTCTGGTCGGTGTACATATCAAGACACCTCTCTGGCCGGTGTACATATCAAGACACCTCTCTGGCCGGTGTACATATCAAGACACCTCTCTGGCCGGTGTACATATCAAGACACCTCTCTGGCCGGTGTACATATCAAGACACCTCTCTGGCCGGTGTACATATCAAGACACCTCTCTGGCCGGTGTACATATCAAGACACCTCTCTGGCCGGTGTACATATCAAGACACCTCTCTGGCCGGTGTACATATCAAGACACCTCTCTGGCCGGTGTACATATCAAGACACCTCTCTGGCAGGTGTACATATCAAGACACCTCTCTGGTCGGTGTACACATCAAGACACCTCTCTGGTCGATGTACATATCAAGACACCTCTGTGGTCGGTGTACATATCAAGACACCTCTCTGGTCGGTGTACACATCAAGACACCTCTCTGGTCGATGTACATATCAAGACACCTCTCTGGCCGGTGCACATATCAAGACACCTCTCTGGTCGGTGTACATATCAAGACACCTTTGTGGTCGGTGTACATATCAAGACACCTCTCTGGTCGGTGTACATATCAAGACACCTCTCTGGTCGGTGTACATATCAAGACACCTCTCTGGTCGGTGTACATATCAAGACACCTCTGTGGTCGGTGTACATATCAAGACACCTCTCTGGCCGGTGTACATATCAAGACACCTCTCTGGTTGGTGTACATATCAAGACCCCTCTCTGGTTGGTGTACATATCAAGACACCTCTCTGGCTGGTGTACATATCAAGACACCTCTCTGGCCGGTGTACATATCAAGACACCTCTCTGGCCGGTGTACATATCAAGACACCTCTCTGGCCGGTGTACATATCAAGACACCTCTCTGGTTGGTGTACATATCAAGACACCTCTCTGGTTGGTGTACATATCAAGACACCTCTCTGGCTGGTGTACATATCAAGACACCTCTCTGGCCGGTGTACATATCAAGACACCTCTCTGGTTGGTGTACATATCAAGACACCTCTCTGGTTGGTGTACATATCAAGACACCTCTCTGGTTGGTGTACATATCAAGACACCTCTCTGGCCGGTGTACATATCAAGACACCTCTCTGGTTGGTGTACATATCAAGACACCTCTCTGGTTGGTGTACATATCAAGACACCTCTCTGGCTGGTGTACATATCAAGACACCTCTCTGGTTGGTGTACATATCAAGACACCTCTCTGGCCAGTGTACATATCAAGACACCTCTCTGGTCGGTGTACATATCAAGACACCTCTCTGGTCGGTGTACATATCAAGACACCTCTCTGGTCGATGTACATATCAAGACACCTCTCTGGCCGGTGTACATATTAAGACACCTCTCTGATCGGTGTACATATCAAGACACCTCTCTGGTCGGTGTACATATCAAGACACCTCTCTGGTCGGTGTACACATCAAGACACCTCTCTGATCGGTGTACATATCAAGACACCTCTCTGGCCGGTGTACATATTAAGACACCTCTCTGATCGGTGTACATATCAAGACACCTCTCTGGTCGGTGTACATATCAAGACACCTCTCTGGTCGGTGTACACATCAAGACACCTCTCTGATCGGTGTACATATCAAGACACCTCTCTGGCCGGTGTACATATTAAGACACCTCTCTGGTCGGTGTACATATCAAGACACCTCTCTGGCCGGTGTACATATCAAGACACCTCTCTGGTCGGTGTACATATCAAGACACCTCTCTGGCCGGTGTACATATCAAGACACCTCTCTGGTCGGTGTACATATCAAGACACCTCTCTGGCCGGTGTACATATCAAGACACCTCTCTGGTCGGTGTACATATCAAGACACCTCTCTGGTCGGTGTACACATCAAGACACCTCTCTGATCGGTGTACATATCAAGACACCTCTCTGGCCGGTGTACATATTAAGACACCTCTCTGGTCGGTGTACATATCAAGACACCTCTCTGGCCGGTGTACATATCAAGACACCTCTCTGGTCGGTGTACATATCAAGACACCTCTCTGGCCGGTGTACATATCAAGACACCTCTCTCGTCGGTGTACATATCAAGACACCTCTCTGGCCGGTGTACATATCAAGACACCTCTCTGGTCGGTGTACATATCAAGACACCTCTCTGGTCGGTGTACATATCAAGACACCTCTCTGGTTGGTGTACATATCAAGACACCTCTCTGGCCGGTGTACATATCAAGACACCTCTCTGGTTGGTGTACATATCAAGACACCTCTCTGGCCGGTGTACATATCAAGACACCTCTCTGGTTGGTGTACATATCAAGACACCTCTCTGGCCGGTGTACATATCAAGACACCTCTCTGGTTGGTGTACATATCAAGACACCTCTCTGGTTGGTGTACATATCAAGACACCTCTCTGGTCGGTGTACATATCAAGACACCTCTCTGGTTGGTGTACATATCAAGACACCTCTCTGGCTGGTGTACATATCAAGACACCTCTCTGGTTGGTGTACATATCAAGACACCTCTCTGGTTGGTGTACATATCAAGACACCTCTCTGGCCGGTGTACATATCAAGACACCTCTCTGGTTGGTGTACATATCAAGACACCTCTCTGGCCGGTGTACATATCAAGACACCTCTCTGGTTGGTGTACATATCAAGACACCTCTCTGGTTGGTGTACATATCAAGACACCTCTCTGGTCGGTGTACATATCAAGACACCTCTCTGGTTGGTGTACATATCAAGACACCTCTCTGGCTGGTGTACATATCAAGACACCTCTCTGGCTGGTGTACATATCAAGACACCTCTCTGGTTGGTGTACATATCAAGACACCTCTCTGGTTGGTGTACATATCAAGACACCTCTCTGGCCGGTGTACATATCAAGACACCTCTCTGGCCGGTGTACATGTCAAGACACCTCTCTGGCCGGTGTACATATCAAGACACCTCTCTGGTCGATGTACATATCAAGACACCTCTCTGGTCGGTGTACATATCAAGACACCTCTCTGGCCGGTGTACATATCAAGACACCTCTCTGGCCGGTGTACATATCAAGACACCTCTCTGGCCGGTGTACATATCAAGACACCTCTCTGGCCGGTGTACATATCAAGACACCTCTCTGGCCGGTGTACATATCATGACACCTCTCTGGCCGGTGTACATATCAAGACACCTTTCTGGCCGGTGTACATATCAAGACACCTCTCTGGTCGATGTACATATCAAGACACCTCTCTGGTCGATGTACATATCAAGACACCTCTCTAGTCGATGTACATATCAAGACACCTCTCTGGTTGGTGTACATATCAAGACACCTCTCTTGCCGATGTACATATCAAGACACCTCTCTGGTCGATGTACATATCAAGACACCTCTCTGGTCGATGTACATATCAAGACACCTCTCTGGTCGATGTACATATCAAGACACCTCTCTGGTCGATGTATATATCAAGACACCTCTCTGGTCGATGTACATATCAAGACACCTCTCTGGTCGGTGTACATATCAAGACACCTGTTGAGAAATGGTTTAACAGCTAAGTTTATAGTTTAAATATAAGGAAACTTAGCTTAGAAAGACAGCTCTCGTCCACACAGCCGCCCCTGCAGACGTGGTCTTGAGTAGCTGTCTTGATCATTTTTCAACGGGCTGAAAAAGATTATAGTATGTAAACAATAAATTACCCCTAGGGGGTGTTATGTCAGCATATTTCATTTACTGATGGCTCACTTACGTACTCGTGTGGACTCAAAAGTCTGCACCTCACTGCCGACTAGAGGTTGATTACAAACTCCTTGCGACTCAAGAACTGCGCAGTCCCCCGTACTACAAGAAATTCGTAACCTACCTTGCTCTTGTAGCGTGAGCTATGGTGTTCTTCACACCTTCGACAGATATCGGTGACTTGATAGAAGCTGAAGTGTCCTTGGATGTCCACGTCTTCCATAGTCTAGGAATACGCACACTGGTACACTATGTTCCACAAGATTTGTCTTTATTGTTCACAATCTTATCACTAAAGAAGCTCATCACACTTCTCTGTAAGTGTTTATCGTGTTTTGTGAGACACTTTGTACACACTAACGCACGGATCAGTGTTCTTTGTTGGTTATCCTGGCATCAGTGTGACTCTCAGTAGAGTCAAAAGTAATCTGCCCTCACAGCGCCTTATGCCGCTCCAATGCCTGTCAAACAAAGGAAAAGCTGACCTAGTACTTTTGCTTCCTTGCTAAACTTCCTCAATGAAGCAAAGCAGAAAGCTTGATTCTTGCTGTCTTAAGCATAGACAACAATGTCCACTATCTTTACTATGGTAATAAAGTGGGAGCAGGATTTTCCTTAATTGTCCTGCTAAAGTAAGAGATGGACTGTCTTTTATTAAATTACACTTTACAACACTGGACTGCAAGGAGCGGCGGTCGCTTGACGTCGCATACTGGTACTGCATCTGTGATCAATTACTCGCTGTAGCAGTAAACAAGATACTTGCCCCTTCTGAGAGGGCTGGGCCCCTCAGGGCTCAAAGGGGCTGAAGGGGGCTGATACCCCCCACCTGGAGAAAATTTCTCCACAACACCTCTGTGGCCGGTGTACATATCAAGACACCTCTCTGGCCGGTGTACATATCAAGACACCTCTCTGGCCGGTGTACATATCAAGACACCTCTCTGGCAGGTGTACATATCAAGACACCTCTCTGGCTGGTGTACATATCAAGAGACCTCTCTGGCCGGTGTACATATCAAGACACCTCTCTTGTCAGTGTACATATCAAGACTCTTTTCTGGTCGGTGTACATATCAAGACACCTCTTTGGTTGGCGTACATATCAAGACAACTCTCTGGTCGGTGTACATATCAAGACACCTCTCTGGTCGGTGTACATATCAAGACACCTCACTAGCCGGTGTACATATCAAGACATCTCTCTGGTTGGTGTACATATCAAGACACCTGTCTGGTCGGTGTACATATCAAGACATCTCTTTGGTCGGTGTATATACCAAGACACCTCTCTGGTCAGTATACATATCAAGACACCTCCCTAGCAGGTGAACATATCAAGACATCTCTCTGGTTGGTGTACATATCAAGACACATGTCTGGTCGGTGTACATATCAAGACATCTCTCTGGCCGGTGTACATATCAAGACACCTCTCTGGTCAGTGTACATATCAAGACACCTCCCTAGCAGGTGTACATATCAAGACACCTCTGTAGCCGGTGTACATATCAAAACACCTCTCAGACCGGTGAACATATCAAGACACCTCTTTGGCTGGTGTACATATCAAGACACCTCTCTAGCCGGTGTACATATCAAGACACCTCTGTAGCCGGTGTACATATCAAGACACCTCTCTGGCCGGTGACCATATCAAGACACCTCTCTGGCCGATGTACATATCAAGACACCTCTCTGGTCGGTGTACATATCAAGACACCTCTCTGGTCGGTGTACATATCAAGACACTTCTCTGGTCGGTGTACATATCAAGACACCTCTCTGGTCGGTGTACATATCAAGACACCTCTCTGGTCAGTGCACATATCAAGACACCTCTCTGGTCTGTGTACATATCAAGACACCTCTCTGGTCGGTGTACATATCAAGACACCTCTCTGGTCGGAGTGCGTATCAAGACACCTCTCAAGCCGTTGTACATATCAAGACACCTCTCTGGTCGGAGTGCATATCAAGACACCTCTCAAGCCGTTGTACATATCAAGACACGTCTCTGGCTGGTGTACATATCAAGAGACCTCTCTGGCCGGTGTACATATCAAGACACCTCTCTAGTCAGTGTACATATCAAGACACCTCTGTAGCCGGTGTACATATCAAGACACCTCCCTGGCCGATGTACATATCAAGACTCTTTTCTGGTCGGTGTGAATATCAAGACACCTCTCTGGTTGGCGTACATATCAAGACACCTGTCTGGTCGGTGTACATATCAAGACACCTCACTAGCCTGTGTACATATCAAGACACCTCTCTAGTCAGTGTACATATCAAGACACCTCTGTAGCCGGTGTACATATCAAGACACCTCTCTGGCCGATGTACATATCAAGACTCTTTTCTGGTCGGTGTGAATATCAAGACACCTCTCTGGTTGGCGTACATATCAAGACACCTGTCTGGTTGGCGTACATATCAAGACACCTTTGTAGCCGGTGTACATATCAAGACACCTCTCTGGCCGGTGAACATATCAAGACACCTCTCTGGCCGGTGTACATATCAAGACACCTCTGTAGCCGGTGTACATATCAAGACACCTCTCTGGCCGGTGTACATATCAAGAGACCTCTCTGGCCGGTGTACATATCAAGAGACCTCTCTGGTCGTTGTACATATCAAGATATCTCTCTAGCCGGTGTACATATCAAGACACCTCTCTGGTCAGTGTACATATCAAGACGCCTCCCTAGCCGGTGTACATATCAAGACACCTCTCTGGCCGGTGGACATATCAAGACACCTCTCTGGCAGGTGTACATATCAAGACACCTCTCAGGCCGGTGAACATATCAAGACACCTCTCTGGCCGGTGAACATATCAAGACACCTCTCTGGCCGGTGTACATATCAAGACACCTCTCTGGCAGGTGTACATATCAAGACAGCTCTCTGGTCGGTGTACATATCAAGACACCTCTCTGGCTGGTGTACATATCAAGAGACCTCTCTGGCCGGTGTACATATCAAGACACCTCTCTTGTCAGTGTATATATCAAGACTCTTTTCTGGTCGGTGTACATATCAAGACACCTCTTTGGTTGGCGTACATATCAAGACACCTCTCTGGTCGGTGTACATATCAAGACACCTCTTTGGTTGGCGTACATATCAAGACACCTCTCTGGCCGGTGAACATATCAAGACACCTCTCTGGCCGTTGTACATATCAAGACACCTCTCTGGACGGTGTACATATCAAGACACCTCTCTGGCCGGTGTACATATAAAGTCACCTCTCTGGCCGGTGTACATATCAAGACACCTCTCTGTTCGGTGTACATATCAAGACACCTCTCTGGCCGGTGTACATATCAAGACACCTCTCTGGCCGGTGTACATATCAAGACACCTTTCTGGCCTCTATACATATCAAGACACCTCTCTGGCCGGTGTACATATCAAGACACCTCTCTGGCCGGTGTACATATCAAAACACCTCTCTGGCCGGTGTACATATCAAGACACCTCTCTGGCTGGTGTACATATCAAGACACCTTTCTGGCTTGTATACATATCAAGACACCTCTCTGGCCGGTATACATATCAAGACACCTCTCTTGTCAGTGTACATATCAAGACTTTTCTGGTCGGTGTACATATCAAGACACCTGTCTTGTCAGTGTACATATCAAGACACCTTTCTGGCCTGTATACATATCAAAACACCTCTCTGGCCGGTGTACATATCAAGACACCTCTCTGGCCGGTGTACATATCAAGACACCTTTCTGGCCTGTATACATATCAAGACACCTCTCTGGCCGGTGTACATATCAAGACACCTCTCTGGCCGGTGTACATATCAAGACACCTCTCTGGCCAGTGTACATATCAAAACACCTCTCTGGCAGGTGTATATATCAAGACACCTCTATGTCAGGTGTATATATCAAGACACCTCTGTGTCAGGTGTATATATCAAGACACCTCTGTGTCAGGTGTATATATCAAGACACCTCTATGTCAGGTGTATATATCAAGACACCTGTGTGTCAGGTATATATATCAAGACACCTCTGTGTCAGGTGTATATATCAAAACACCTCTGTGTCAGGTGTATGTATCAAGACTTTGTCAATGGTCCAAGTCGGACCGAAACGTCGTCGTAAGCTTCTCTCTTTTATGTGCGGGTTATTTGTGTACCTCTGTGTCAGGTGTATATATCAAGACACCTCTGTGTCAGGCGTACATATCAAAACACCTCTGTGTCAGGTGTATATATCAAGACACCTCTGTGTCAGGTGTATATATCAAGACACCTGTGTGTCAGGTGTATATATCTAGACACCTCTGTGTCAGGTGTATATATCAAGACACCTCTGTGTCAGGTGTATATATCTAGACACCTCTGTGTCAGGTGTATATATCAAGACACCTCTGTGTCAGGTGTATATATCTAGACACCTCTGTGTCAGGTGTATATATCAAGACACCTCTGTGTCAGGTGTATATATCAAGACACCTATCTGTCAGTTGTATATATCAAGACACATCTGTGTCAGGTGTATATATCGAGACACCTCTGTGTCAGGTGTATATATCAAGACACCTCTCTGTCAGGTGTATATATCAAGACACCTCTGTGTCAGGTGTATATATCAAGATGCCTCTCTGTCAGTTGTATATATCAAGACACCTCTCTGTCAGGTGTATATATCAAGACACCTGTGTGTCAGGTGTATATATCAAGACACCGGTGTGTCAGGTGTATATATCAAGACACCTCTGTGTCAGGTGTATATATCAAGACACCTGTGTGTCAGGTGTATATATCAAGACACCTGTGTGTCAGGTGTATATATCAAGACACCTGTGTGTCGGGTGTATATATCAAGACACCTCAGTGTCAGGTGTATATATCAAGACACCTGTGTGTCAGGTGTATATATCAAGACACCTGTGTGTCAGGTGTATATATCAAGACACCTCTGTGTCGGGTGTCCATATCAAGACACCTCTCTGTCAGTTGTATATATCAAGACACCTCTGTGTCAGGTGTATATATCAAGACACCTGTGTGTCAGGTGTATATATCAAGACACCTGTGTGTCAGGTGTATATATCAAGACACCTGTGTGTCAGGTGTATATATCAAGACACCTCTGTCGGGTGTCTATATCAAGACACCTCTCTGTCAGTTGTATATATCAAGACACCTCTTTGTCAGGTGTATATATCAAGACACCTGTGTGTCAGGTGTATATATCAAGACACCTGTGTGTCAGGTGTATATATCAAGACACCTGTGTGTCAGGTGTATATATCAAGACACCTCTGTGTCGGGTGTCTATATCAAGACACTTCTGTGTCGGGTGTATATATCAAGACACCTGTGTGTCGGGTGTATATATCAAGACACCTCTGTGTCAGGTGTATATATCAAGACACCTGTGTGGCAGGTGTATATATCAAGACACCTGTGTCAGGTGTATATATCAAGACACCTGTGTGTCAGGTGTATATATCAAGACACCTCTGTATCAGGTGTATATATCAAGACACCTCTGTGTCAGGTGTATATATCAAGACACCTCTGTGTCAGGTGTATATATCAAGACACCTCTCTGTCAGTTGTATATATCAAGACACCTCTGTGTCAGGTGTACATATCAAGACACCTCTGTGTCGGGTGTATATATCAAGACACCTCTGTGTCGGGTGTATATATCAAGACACCTCTGTGTCGGGTGTATATATCAAGACACCTGTGTGTCAGGTGTATATATCAAGACACCTGTGTGTCAGGTGTATATATCAAGACACCTGTGTGTCAGGTGTATATATCAAGACACCTGTGTGTCAGGTGTATATATCAAGACACCTGTGTGTCAGGTGTATATATCAAGACACCTGTGTGTCGGGTGTATATATCAAGACACCTGTGTGTCAGGTGTATATATCAAGACACCTGTGTGTCAGGTGTATATATCAAGACACCTGTGTGTCAGGTGTATATATCAAGACACCTGTGTGTCAGGTGTATATATCAAGACACCTGTGTGTCAGGTGTATATATCGACATGTGTGTCAGGTGTATATATCAAGACACCTGTGTGTCAGGTGTATATATCAAGACAC
>NC_091370.1:20380781-20425781 GCF_038502225.1 Cherax quadricarinatus
GTTGTGTTGTGTTGTGTTGTGTTGTGTTGTGTTGTGTTGTGTTGTGTTGAAGTGTGTTGTGTTGTGTTGTGTTGTGTTGTGTTTAAATGTGTTGTGTTGTGTTGTGTTGTGTTGAAGTGTTGTGTTGTGTTGTGTTGTGTGTTGAAATGTGTTGTGTTGTGTTGTGTTGCGTTGTGTTGTGTTGAAATGTGTTGTGTTGTGTTGTGTTGTGTTGTGTTGATGTGTGTTGTGTTGTGTTGTGTTGTGTTGTGTTGTGTTGTGTTGTGTTGTGTGTTGTGTTGTGTTGTGTTGTGTTGTGTTGTGTTGTGTTGTGTTGTGTTGTGTTGTGTTGTGTTGTGTTGTGTTGTGTTGTGTTGTGTTGTGTTGTGTTGTGTTGTGTTGTGTTGTGTTGTGTGTTGTGTTGTGTTGTGTTGTGTTGTGTTGTGTTGTGTTGTGTTGTGTTGTGTTGTGTTGTGTTGTGTTGTGTTGTGTTGTGTTGTGTTGTGTTGTGTTGTGTTGTGTTGTGTTGTGTTGTGTTGTGTTGTGTTGTGTTGTGTTGTGTTGTGTTGTGTTGTGTTGAGTTGTGTTGTGTTGTGTTGTGTTGTGTTGTGTTGTGTTGTGTTGTGTTGTGTTGTGTTGTGTTGTGTTGTGTTGTGTTGTGTTGTGTTGTGTTGTGTTGTGTTGTGTTGTGTTGTGTTGTGTTGTGTTGTGTTGTGTTGTGTTGTGTTGTGTTGTGTTGTGTTGTGTTGTGTTGTGTTGTGTTGTGTTGTGTTGTGTTGTGTTGGGTTGTGTTGTGTTGTGTTGTGTTGTGTGATGTGTTGTGTTGTGTTGTGTTGTGTTGTGTTGTGTTGTGTTGTGTTGTGTTGTGTTGTGTTGTGTTGTGTTGTGTTGTGTTGTGTTGTGTTGTGTTGTGTTGTGTTGTGTTGTGTTTTGTTGTGTTGTGTTGTGTTGTGTTGTGTTTTGTTGTGTTGTGTTGTGTTGTGTTGTGTTGTGTTGTGTTGTGTTGTGTTGTGTTGTGTTGTGTTGTGTTGTGTTGTGTTGTGTTGTGTTGTGTTGTGTTGTGTTGTGTGTGTTGTGTTGTGTTGTGTTGTGTTGTGTTGTGTTGTGTTGTGTTGCGTTGTGTGTGTGTTGTGTTTTGCTGTGTTGTGTTTGTGTGTGTTGTGTTGTGGGTGTTGTGTGTGTTGTGTTGTGTTGTGTTGTGTTGTGTTGTGTTGTGTTGTGTTGTGTTGTGTTGTGTTGTGTTGTGTTGTGTTGTGTTGTGTTGTGTTGTGTTGTGTTGTGTTGTGTTGTGTTGTGTTGTGTTGTGTTGTGTCTTTTGTTGTGTGTTGTGCTGTGTTGTGTTGTGTTGTGTTGTGTTGTGTTGTGTTGTGTTGTGTTGTGTTGTGTTGTGTTGTGTTGTGTTGTGTTGTGTTGTGTTGTGTTGTGTTGTGTTGTGTTGTGTTGTGTTGTGTTGTGTTGTGTTGTGTTGTGTTGTGTTGTGTGTGTTGTGTTGTGTTGTGTTGTGTTGTGTTGTGTTGTGTTGTGTTGTGCTGTGTTGTGTTGTGTTGTGTTGTGTTGTGTTGTGTTGTGTTGTGTGTGTTGTGTTGTGTTGTGTTGTGTTGTGTTGTGTTGTGTTGTGTTGTGTTGTGTTGTGTTGTGTTGTGTTGTGTTGTGTTGTGTTGTGTTGAAGTGTGTTGTGTTGTGTTGTGTTGTGTTGTGTTGTGTTGAAGTGTGTTGTGTTGTGTTGTGTTGTGTTGTGTTGTGTTGTGTTGTGTTGTGTTTGGTGTGTGTTGTGTTGTGTTGTGTTGTGCTGTGTTGTGTTGTGTTGTGCTGCGTTTTGCTGTGTTGTGTTGTGTTGTGCTGTGTTGTGTTGTGTTGTGTTGTGCTGTGTTGTGTTGTGTTGTGTTGTGTGTTGTGTTGTGTTGTGTTGTGTTGTGTTGTGTTGTGTTGTGTTGTGTTGTGTTGTGTTGTGTTGTGTTGTGTTGTGTTGTGTTGTGTTGTGTTGTGTTGTGTTGTTGCTGTAGTGTGTTGTGTTGTGTTGTGTTGTGTTAGTGTTGTGTTGTGTTGTGTTGGTGTTGTGTTATTGTTGTGTTGTGTTGTGTTGTGTTGTGTTGTGTTGTGTTGTGTTGTGTTGTGTTGTGTTGTGCTGTGTTGTGTTGTGTTGTGTTGTGTTGTGTTGTGTTGTGTTGTGTTGTGTTGTGTTGTGTTGTGTTGTGTTGTGTTGTGTTGTGTTGTGTTGTGTTGTGTTGTGTTGTGTTGTGCTGTGTTGTGTTGTGTTGTGTTGTGTTGTGTTGTGTTGTGTTGTGCTGTGTTGTGTTGTGTTGTGTTGTGTTGTGTTGTGTTGTGTTGTGTTGTGTTGTGTTGTGTTGTGTTGTGTTGTGTTGTGTTGTGTTGTGTTGTGTTGTGCTGTGTTGTGTTGTTGTGTTGTGTTGTGTTGTGTTGTGTTGTGTTGTGTTGTGTTGTGTTGTGTTTGAAGTGTGTTGTGTTGAAGTGTGTTGTGTTGTGTTGTGTTGTGCTGTGTTGTGTTGTGTTGTGTTGTGTTGTGTTGTGTTGTGTTGTGTTGTGTTGTGTTGTGTTGTGTCTTTTGTTGTGTGTTGTGCTGTGTTGTGTTGTGTTGTGTTGTGTTGTGTTGTGTTGTGTTGTGCTGTGTTGTGTTGTGTTGTGTTGTGTTGTGTTGTGTTGTGTTGTGTTGTGTTGTGTTGTGTTGTGTTGTGTTGTGTTGTGCTGTGTTGTGTTGTGCTGTGTTGTGTTGTGTTTTGTTGTGCTGTTTTGTGTTGTGTTGTGTTGTGCTGTTTTGTGTTGTGTTGCGTTGTGTTGTGTTGTGTTGTGCTGTGTTGTGCCGTGCTGTGCTGTGTTGTGTTGTGCTGTGTTGTGTTGTGTTGTGTTGTGCTGTGTTGTGCTGTGTTGTGCTGTGTTGTGTTGTGTTGTGCTGTGTTGTGTTATGTTGTGTTGTGCTGTGTTGTGCTGTGTTGTGCTGTGTTGTGCTGTGTTGTGTTGTGTTGTGCTGTGTTGTGTTGTGTTGTGTTGTGCTGTGTTGTGTTGTGTTGTGTTGTGTTGTGCTGTGTTGTGTTGTGTTGTGTTGTGTTGTGCTGTGTTGTGTTGTGTTGTGTTGTGCTGTGTTGTGTTGTGCTGGGTTGGGTTGTGTTGTGTTGTGTTGTGTTGTGTTGTGCTGTGTTGTGTTGTGCTGTGTTGTGTTGTGTTGTGCTGTGTTGTGCTGTGTTGTGTTGTGATGTGTTGTGTTGTGTTGTGCTGTGTTGTGTTGTGCTGTGTTGTGTTGTGCTGTGTTGTGTTGTTCTGTGTTGTGTTGTGCTGTGTTGTGTCGTGCTGTGTTGTGTTGTGCTGTGCTGTGTTGTGTTGCGTTGTGTTGTGCTGTGCTGTGTTGTTCTGTGTTGTGTTGTGCTGTGTTGTGTTGTGATGTGTTGTGTTGTGTTGTGCTGTGCTGTGTTGTGTTGTGCTGTGTTGTGTTGTGTTGTGCTGTGTTGTGTTGTGTTGTGTTGTACTGTGTTGTGTTGTGTTGTGTTGTGTTGTGTTGTGTTGTGTTGTGTTGTGCTGTGTTGTGTTGTGTTGTGTTGTGTTGTGTTGTGTTGTGTTGTGTTGTGTTGTGTTGTGCTGTGTTGTGTTGTGTTGTACTGTGTTGTGTTGTGTTGTGTTGTGTTGTGCTGTGTTGTGTTGTGTTGTGTTGTGTTGTGCTGTGTTGTGTTGTGCTGTGTTGTGCTGTGTTTTGTTGTGTTGTGTAGTGTTGTGTTGTGTTGTGCTATGTTGTGCCGTGTTGTGCTGTGTTGTATTGTGCTGTGTTGTGCTGTGCTGTGTTGTGTTGCGTTTTGTTGTGTTGTGTTGTGTTGTGATGTGTTGTGCTGTGTTGTGCTGTGTTGTGTTGTGTTGTGTTGTGTTGTGCTGGTGTTGTGTTGTGCTGGTGTTGTGTTGTTTTGGTGTTGTGTTGTGTTGTGTTGTATTGTGCTGGTGTTGTGTTGTGCTGGTGTTGTGTTGTTTTGGTGTTGTGTTGTGTTGTGTTGTATTGTGCTGGTGTTGTGTTGTGCTGTGTTGTGCTGTGTTGTGTTGTGTTGTGTTGTGCTGTGTTGTGTTGTGCTGTGCTGTGCTGTGTTGTGTTGTGCTGTGCTGTGTTGTGTTGTGTTGTGCTGTGTTGTGCTGTGTTGTGTTGTGCTGTGCTTTGTTGTGTTTTGTTTTGTTGTGCTGTGTTGTGTTGTTTTGTGTTGTGCTCGGCTGTGTTGTGCTCGGCTGTGTTGTGCTGTGTTGTGTTGTGCTGTGTTGTGCTGTGTTGTGCTGTGTTGTGTTGTGTTTAGTTTTGTTGTGCTGCGTTGTGATATGCTGTGCTGTGTTGTGTTGTGTTGTGTTGTGTTGTGCTGTGTTGTTTTGTGTTGTGTTGTTTTGTGTTGTGCTGTGTTGTGTTGTGTTGTGCTGTGTTGTGCTGTGTTGTGCTGTGTTGTGCTGTGTTGTGTTGTGTTTAGTTTTGTTGTGCTGCGTTGTGATATGTTGTGTTGTGTTGTGTTGTGTTGTGCTGTGTTGTGTTGTGCTGTGTTGTTTTGTGTTGTGTTGTGTTGTGTTGTGTTGTGCTGTGTTGTGTTGTGTTGTGTTGTTCTGTGTTGTGTTGTGCTGTGTTGTTTTGTGTTGTGTTGTGTTGTGTTGTGTTGTGCTGTGTTGTGCTGTGTTGTGCTGTGTTGTGTTGTTCTGTATTGTGTTGCGTTGTGTTGTGTTGTGTTGGTTGTTGTTAATGTTGTGTTGTGTTCAAGGATGCATGATTAATGGGTTTAAGGCTGTGATTAATGATGTTTGTGATTAATGTTTGCTGTGATTAATGATGTTGCTGCATGATTAATGATGTGCTGTGATTAATGGGGTGACCTCTTTGCTGAACACTTTGCTACCAAAATGCAAGTTCCTGATCCAGCAAGGGACCCTCCTGGAGGAGGTGCATTTCCTACTTAAATCGCTTGACCAAGAAAAAGCTGTGGGCCCCGACAAGTTGAGCCCAAGAATGTTGAGAAGATGTGCAGACCAGCTAGCAGCACCTCTAACTCGCATCTTTCAGCACTGCCTAGTACAGTGTAAATGGCCCTCTCTATGGAAAGAGGCGAATGTAGTCCCTGTTCACAAAAAGAAGAGCAGAGCAGAAATCAGCAACTACAGACCAGTGTCACTCCTGTCAATCACTGGTAAGATCCTTGAGACAATAATCTCAAGACAAATGACAGAGTTTTTTGACTACCACTCACTACTTTGTGATCGTCAATATGGCTTCAGGAAAGGTTACTCTGCTGCTGATCTGTTGTTAAACCTCTCCACTAAGTGGCACCAGTCACTGGATGAATCCAAAGTCAGCTGTGTGGTAGCACTGGACATTGCTGGCGCTTTCGACCGGGTGTGGCACCAGGGCCTCTTAGCAAAACTTCAAGCACTGGGAATTGCAGGCTCTATGCTATGTCTCCTCAGTGATTACCTTCATGGTAGATCTCTAAGTGTAGTTCTCAATGGAACGGAATCAGCAAGACATCATATTGGGGCAAGTGTTCCACAAGGAAGCGTGCTGGGTCCACTGTTATGGAATGTCTACTTCAACGACCTTCTTCATCTCATCCCAGAATCACATGCATATGCAGACGACTGTACACTGACATTCACTTATCCAAGAGAAGAAATGCCAGCTGCTCTAAGCTACATCAATCACCAGCTGAGAGCTATATCAGCTTGGGGAAATAGATGGTAAGTAACATTTGCACCTGAGAAAACGCAAATGATGATCGTCTCTAGGCACCATGATGGTAATGCTGGTGCAGTAGTAAGGATGAATGGGAGGATGTTGGCACCTGGAGAAGTTGATATCCTTGGGGTGAAATTTGACTCCAAACTAACCATGAAGAACCATGTTGTAAATCTTGCAAACAAGGCAGCCAGGAAGCTTACAGAACTTCGCCGTATCTGCTTGACAGTAGGGGTTGCAAGATCCTGTACGAGGCACAAGTACACTCGCACCTTGAGCATGCTCCACTTTCTTGGTTTGCCTGCCCCCCCTCTCATCTGCGACTGCTTGACAGAGTAGAGAACAGAGCAAGACGTCTCATCTCTCGCCTGGACCCATCCTGGATAGATCTGTCATTTCAGCAGAGCCTTCAACATAGAAGGGATGTGGGTGGCCTTACTGTTATGTACAAGGCCAATTTTGTCAAAATACCACATTTGGATCCACTTCGAGGACAGCGTGAAACAAGCTTTTATGCCACAAGACGGGCAGCCAGCAGCAACTTCACTCTGGCTGTACCCTTGTCCAGAACATCACTCCATCTGAGATCATATATACCCAGGATGACTCGAGTATGGAACACATTCGTACAGCATAATGATGTCAACGAGATAAAGTTGATCAAATGAAAATGCTGGCCCACAGATGGCTCCAACTTCATCCTGTTCCCTACTTTTATGTCTCATAACAATAAAAATGCTTTCAAATGAGCTGATGTAGGTAACAGCTCTTAGCTTGCCAATAAAGTTAGGAATCCTTAACCTGTAAATAGCTGTCAATAAAGCTAGGGATCCTTAACCTGTCAAACCCTGTGTAAAAAAAAAAAAAAAAAAAAAGCTGCATAATTAACTGCGTGATTAATGGGGTTCAAGACTGCATGATTAATGGGGTTCAAGACTGCATGATTAATGGGGTTCAAGGCTGCATGATTAATGGGGTTCAAGGCTGCATGATTAATGGGGTTCAAGGCTGCATGATTAATGGGGTTCAAGGCTGCATGATTAATGGGGTTCAAGGCTGCATGATTAATGGGGTTCAAGGCTGCATGATTAATGATGTTCAAGGCTGCATGATTAATGGGGTTTAAGGCTGCATGATTAATGGGGTTCAAAGGCTGCATGATTAATGGGGTTCAAGGCTGCATGATTAATGGGGTTCAAGGCTGCATGATTAATGGGGTTCAGGGCTGCATGATTAATGGGGTTCAAGGCTGCATGATTAATGGGGTTCAGGGTTGCATGATTAATGGGGTTCAAGGCTGCATGATTAATGGGGTTCAAGGCTGCATGATTAATGGGGTTCAAGGCTGCATGATTAATGGGGTTCAAGGCTGCATGATTATTGGGGTTCAAGGCTGCATGATTAATGGGGTTCAAGGCTGCATGATTAATGGGGTTCAAGACTGCATGATTATTGGGGTTCAAGGCTGCATGATTATTGGGGTTCAATGCTGCATGATTAATGGGGTTCGAGACTGCATGATTAATGGGGTTCAAGGCTGCGTGCTTATTGGGGTTCAATGCTGCATGATGAATGGGGTTTAATGCTGCATGATTAATGGGTTCAAGGCTGCATGATTAATGGGGTTCAAGGCTGCATGATGAATGGGGTTCAAGGCTGTATGATTAATGGTGTTCAAGACTGCATGATTAATGGGGTTCAAGGCTGCATGATTAATGGGGTTCAAGGCTGCATGATGAATGGGGTTCAAGGCTGTATGATTAATGGTGTTCAAGACTGCATGATTAATGGGGTTAAAGGCTGCATGATTAATGGGGTTCAAGGATGCGTGATTAATGGTGTTCAAGGCTGCGTGATTAATGGTGTTCAAGACTGCATGATTAATGGGGTTAAAGGCTGCATGATTAATGGGGTTAAAGGCTGCATGATTAATGGGGTTCAAGGCTGCGTGATTAATGGTGTTCAAGGCTGCGTGATTAATGGTGTTCAAGACTGCATGATTAATGGGGTTAAAGGCTGCATGATTAATGGGGTTAAAGGCTGCATGATTAATGGGGTTCAAGGCTGCATGATTAATGGTGTTCAAGACTGCATGATTAATGGGGTTAAAGGCTGCATGATTAATGGTGTTCAAGGCTGCGTGATTAATGGTGTTCAAGACTGCATGATTAATGTGGTTAAAGGCTGCATGATTAATGGGGTTCAAGGCTGCATGATTAATGGGGTTCAAGGCTGCGTGATTAATGGTATTCAAGGCTGCATGATTAATGGTGTTCGAGGCTTCAAGATTAATGGGGTTCAGGCTTCATGATTTATGGGGTTCAAGGCTTCATGATTAATGGTGTTCAAGGCTGCATGATTAATGGTGTTCAAGGCTGCATGATTAATGGTGTTCAAGGCTGCATTATTAATGGGGGTTCAAGGCTGCATGATTAATGGTGTTCAATGCTGCATGATTAATGGTGTTCAAGGCTGCATGATTAATGGTGTTCAAGGCTGCATAATTAATGGTGTTCAAGGCTGCATGATTAATGGTGTTCAAGGCTGCATAATTAATGGTGTTCAAGGCTGCATGATTAATGGTGTTCAAGGCTGCATGATTAATGGTGTTCAAGGCTGCATGATTAATGGTGTTCAAGGCTGCATGATTAATGGTGTTCAAGGCTGCATAATTAATGGTGTTCAAGGCTGCATGATTAATGGTGTTCAAGGCTGCATAATTAATGGTGTTCAAGGCTGCATAATTAATGGTGTTCAAGGCTGCATGATTAATGGTGTTCAAGGCTTCATAATTAATGGTGTTCAAGGCTGCATGATTAATGGTGTTCAAGGCTGCATGATTATTGGTGTTCAAGGCTGCATAATTAATGGTGTTCAAGGCTGCATGATTAATGGTGTTCAAGGCTGCATAATTAATGGTGTTCAAGGCTGCATAATTAATGGTGTTCAAGGCTGCATAATTAATGGTGTTCAAGGCTGCATGGTAACCTTTCAACCACCAGACAAGAACAATATTTAATATTAGCTCTCAGCAATTAGGAGCTGAGAGAAATGCACCTCTGGGGGTATCAGTAACAACACTGCACCAGCCAAGGGGCCAAACCCATGTTGTTTTGGCCCGCCTCATGGTGAGCGAAAACGCATGACGCTTTAGACCACTAGACCACACAATCCTAAGTCATGCGTTTTCGTTCACCAAGAGGCAGGCCAAAACAGCATGGGTTCGACCCTGAGCTAGTTCAGTGTTATTGCTCAATACCACTGGTTTCGTGGGTACAATAATGCCTCTTGGGTATATATCTTATGATGTGATCTTACAGTGTTCCTGCAAGATCTTACAGTGTTCCAGCAAGATCTTACAGTGTTCCTGCAAGATCTTACAGTGTTCCAGCAAGATCTTACAGTGTTCCTGCAAGATCTTACAGTGTTCCTGCAAGATCTTACAGTGTTCCTGCAAGATCTTACAGTGTTCCTGCAAGATCTTACAGTGTTCCTGTAAGATCTTACAGAGTTCCTGCAAGATCTTACAGTGTTCCTGCAAGATCTTACAGTATTCCTGCAAGATCTTACAGTGTTCCTGCAAGATCTTACAGTGTTACTGCAAGATCTTACAGTGCTCCTGCAAGATCTTACAGTGTTCCTGCAAGATCTTGCAGTCTTCCTGTAAGATCTTACAGTGTTCCTGCAAGATCTTACAGTGTTCCTGCAAGATCTTACAGTGTTCCAGCAAGATCTTACAGTGTTCCAGCAAGATCTTACAGTGTTCCTGCAAGATCTTACAGTGTTCCTGCAAGATCTTACAGTGTTCCTGCAAGATCTTACAGTGTTCCTGCAAGATCTTACAGTGTTCCTGTAAGATCTTACAGTGTTCCTGCAAGATCTTACAGTGTTCCTGCAAGATCTTACAGTATTCCTGCAAGATCTTACAGTGTTCCTGCAAGATCTTACAGTGTTCCTGCAAGATCTTACAGTGCTCCTGCAAGATCTTACAGTGTTCCTGCAAGATATTGCAGTCTTCCTGTAAGATCTTACAGTGTTCCTGCAAGATCTTACAGTGTTCCTGCAAGATCTTACAGTATTCCTGCAAGATCTTACAGTGTTCCTGCAAGATCTTACAGTATTCCTGCAAGATCTTACAGTGTTCCTGCAAGATCTTACAGTGTTCCTGCAAGATCTTACAGTGTTCCTGCAAGATCTTGCACTCTTCCTGCAAGATCTCACAGTGTTCCTGCAAGATCTTACAGTGTTCCTGTAAGATCTTACAGTGTTCCTGCAAGATCTTACAGTGTTCCTGCAAGATCTTACAGTGTTCCTGCAAGATCTTACAGTGTTCCAGCAAGATCTTACAGTGTTCCAGCAAGATCTTACAGTGTTCCTGCAAGATCTTACAGTGTTCCTGCAAGATCTTACAGTGTTCCTGCAAGATCTTACAGTGTTCCTGCAAGATCTTACAGTGTTCCTGCAAGATCTTACAGTGTTCCTGTAAGATCTTACAGAGTTCCTGCAAGATCTTACAGTGTTCCTGCAAGATCTTACAGTATTCCTGCAAGATCTTACAGTGTTCCTGCAAGATCTTACAGTGTTACTGCAAGATCTTACAGTGCTCCTGCAAGATCTTACAGTGTTCCTGCAAGATCTTGCAGTCTTCCTGTAAGATCTTACAGTGTTCCTGCAAGATCTTACAGTGTTCCTGCAAGATCTTACAGTGTTCCTGCAAGATCTTACAGTGTTCCAGCAAGATCTTACAGTGTTCCAGCAAGATCTTACAGTGTTCCTGCAAGATCTTACAGTGTTCCTGCAAGATCTTACAGTGTTCCTGCAAGATCTTACAGTGTTCCTGCAAGATCTTACAGTGTTCCTGTAAGATCTTACAGTGTTCCTGCAAGATCTTACAGTGTTCCTGCAAGATCTTACAGTATTCCTGCAAGATCTTACAGTGTTCCTGCAAGATCTTACAGTGTTCCTGCAAGATCTTACAGTGCTCCTGCAAGATCTTACAGTGTTCCTGCAAGATATTGCAGTCTTCCTGTAAGATCTTACAGTGTTCCTGCAAGATCTTACAGTGTTCCTGCAAGATCTTACAGTATTCCTGCAAGATCTTACAGTGTTCCTGCAAGATCTTACAGTATTCCTGCAAGATCTTACAGTGTTCCTGCAAGATCTTACAGTGTTCCTGCAAGATCTTACAGTGTTCCTGCAAGATCTTGCAGTCTTCCTGCAAGATCTTACAGTGTTCCTGCAAGTTCTTGCAGTTTTCCTGCAAGATCTTACAGTGTTCCTGCAAGATCTTACAGTGTTCCTGCAAGATCTTACAGTGTTCCTGCAAGACCTTACAGTGTTCCTGCAAGATCTTACAGTGTTCCTGCAAGATCTTGCAGTCTTCCTGCAAGATCTTACAGTGTTCCTGCAAGATCTTACACTGTTCCTGCAAGATCTTACAGTGTTCCTGCAAGATCTTACAGTGTTCCTGCAAGATCTTACAGTGTTCCTGCAAGATCTTGCAGTCTTCCTGCAAGATCTTACAATGTTCCTGCAAGATCTTACAGTGTTCCTGCAAGATCTTACAGTGTTCCAGCAAGATCTTACAGTGTTCCTGCAAAATCTTGCAGTCTTCTTCAAGATCTTACAGTGTTCCTGCAAGATCTTACAGTGTTCCTGCAAGATCTTACAGTGTTCCTGCAAGATCTTACAGTGTTCCTGCAAAATTCTTGCAGTCTTCCTGCAAGATCTTACAGTGTTCCTGCAAGATCTTACAGTGTTCCTGCAAGATCTTACAGTGTTCCTGCAAGATCTTACAGTGTTCCTACAAGATCTTGCAGTCTTCCTGCAAGATCTTACAGTGTTCCTGCAAGATCTTACAGTGTTCCTGCAAGATCTTACAGTGTTCCTGCAAGATCTTACAGTGTTCCTGCAAGATCTTACAGTGTTCCTGCAAGATCTTACAGTGTTCCTGCAAGATCTTGCAGTCTTCCTGCAAGATCTTACAGTGTTCCTGCAAGATCTTACAGTGTTCCTGAAAGATCTTACAGTGTTCCTGCAAGATCTTACAGTGTTCCTGCAAGATCTTACAGTGTTCCTGCAAGATCTTACAGTGTTCCTGCAAGATCTTACAGTGTTCCTGTAAGATCTTACAGTGTTCCTGCAAGATCTTACAGTGTTCCTGTAAGATCTTACAGTGTTCCTGCAAGATCTTACAGTGTTCCAGCAAGATCTTACAGTGTTCCAGCAAGATCTTACAGTGTTCCTGCAAGATCTTACAGTGTTCCTGCAAGATCTTACAGTGTTCCTGCAAGATCTTACAGTGTTCCTGCAAGATCTTACAGTGTTCCTGGAAGATCTTACAGTGTTCCTGCAAGATCTTACAGTGTTCCTGCAAGATCCTACAGTATTCCTGCAAGATCTTACAGTGTTCCTGCAAGATCTTACAGTGTTCCTGCAAGATCTTACAGTGCTCCTGCAAGATCTTACAGTGTTCCTGCAAGATCTTGCAGTCTTCCTGTAAGATCTTACAGTGTTCCTGCAAGATCTTACAGTGTTCTTGCAAGATCTTACAGTATTCCTGCAAGATCTTACAGTGTTCCTGCAAGATCTTGCAGTCTTCCTGCAAGATCTTACAGTGTTCCTGCAAGTTCTTGCAGTTTTCCTGCAAGATCTTACAGTGTTCCTGCAAGATCTTACAGTGTTCCTGCAAGATCTTACAATGTTCCTGCAAGATCTTACAGTGTTCCTGCAAGATCGTACAGTGTTCCTGCAAGATCTTGCAGTCTTCCTGCAAGATCTTACAGTGTTCCTGCAAGATCTTACAGTGTTCCTGCTAGATCTTACAGTGTTCCTGCAAGATCTTACAGTGTTCCTGCAAGATCTTACAGTGTTCCTGCAAGATCTTGCAGTCTTCCTGCAAGATCTTACAGTGTTCCTGCAAGATCTTACAGTGTTCCAGCAAGATCTTACAGTGTTCCAGCAAGATCTTACAGTGTTCCTGCAAAATCTTGCAGTCTTCCTGCAAGATCTTACAGTGTTCCTGCAAGATCTTACAGTGTTCCTTCAAGATCTTACAGTGTTCCTGCAAGATCTTTCAGTGTTCCTGCAAAATTCTTGCAGTCTTCCTGCAAGATCTTACAGTGTTCCTGCAAGATCTTACAGAGTTGCTGCAAGATATTACAGTGTTCATGCAAGATCTTACAGTGTTCCTACAAGATCTTGCAGTCTTCCTGCAAGATCTTACAGTGTTCCTGCAAGATCTTACAGTGTTCCTGCAAGATCTTACAGTGTTCCTGCAAGATCTTACAGTGTTCCTGCAAGATCTTACAGTGTTCCTGCAAGATCTTACAGTGTTCCTGCAAGATCTTGCAGTCTTCCTGCAAGATCTTACAGTGTTCCAGCAAGATCTTACAGTGTTCCTGCAAGATCTTACAGTGTTCCTGCAAGATCTTACAGTGTTCCTGCAAGATCTTACAGTGTTCCTGCAAGATCTTACTTGCATCTTACTTCCTGCAAGATCTTCACAGTGTTCCTGCAAGATCTTACAGTGTTCCTGCAAGATCTTACAGTGTTCCTGCAAGATCTTACAGTGTTCCTGCAAGATCTTACAGTGTGCAAGATCCAGTGTTCCTGCAAGATCTTACAGTGTTCCTGCAAGATCTTACAGTGTTCCTGCAAGATCTTACAGTGTTCCTGCAAGATCTTACAGTGTTCCTGCAAGATCTTACAGTGTTCCTGCAAGATCTTACAGTGTTCCTGCAAGATCTTACAGTGTTCCTGCAAGATCTTACAGTGTTCCTGCAAGATCTTACAGTGTTCCTGCAAGATCTTACAGTGTTCCTGCAAGATCTTACAGTGTTCCTGCAAGATCTTACAGTGTTCCTGCAAGATCTTACAGTGTTCCTGCAAGATCTTACAGTGTTCCTGCAAGATCTTACAGTGTTCCTGCAAGATCTTACAGTGTTCCTGCAAGATCTTACAGTGTTCCTGCAAGATCTTACAGTGTTCCTGCAAGATCTTACAGTGTTCCTGCAAGATCTTACAGTGTTCCTGCAAGATCTTACAGTGTTCCTGCAAGATCTTACAGTGTTCCTGCAAGATCTTACAGTGTTCCTGCAAGATCTTACAGTGTTCCTGCAAGATCTTACAGTGTTCCTGCAAGATCTTACAGTGTTCCTGCAAGATCAGTGTTCCTGCAAGATCTTACAGTGTTCCTGCAAGATCTTACAGTGTTCCTGCAAGATCTTACAGTGTTCCTGCAAGATCTTACAGTGTTCCTGCAAGATCTTACAGTGTTCCTGCAAGATCTTACAGTGTTCCTGCAAGATCTTACAGTGTTCCTGCAAGATCTTACAGTGCAAGATCTTACAGTGTTCCTGCAAGATCTTACAGTGTTCCTGCAAGATCTTACAGTGTTCCTGCAAGATCTTACAGTGTTCCTGCAAGATCTTACAGTGTTCCTGCAAGATCTTACAGTGTTCCTGCAAGATCTTACAGTGTTCCTGCAAGATCTTACAGTGTTCCTGCAAGATCTTACAGTGTTCCTGCAAGATCTTACAGTGTTCCTGCAAGATCTTACAGTGTTCCTGCAAGATCTTACAGTGTTCCTGCAAGATCTTACAGTCTTCCTGCAAGATCTTACAGTGTTCCTGCAAGATCTTACAGTGTTCCTGCAAGATCTTACAGTGTTCCTGCAAGATCTTACAGTGTTCCTGCAAGATCTTACAGTGTTCCTGCAAGATCTTACAGTGTTCCTGCAAGATCTTACAGTGTTCCTGCAAGATCTTACAGTGTTCCTGCAAGATCTTACAGTGTTCCTGCAAGATCTTACAGTGTTCCTGCAAGATCTTACACTGTTCATGCAAGATCTTACAGTGTTCCTGCAAGATCTTGCAGTGTTCCTGCAAGATCTTACAGTGTTCCTGCAAGATCTTACAGTGTTCCTGCAAGATCTTACAGTGTTACTGCAAGATCTTACAGTGTTCCTGCAAGATCTTACAGTGTTCCTGCAAGATCTTACAGTGTTCCTGCAAGATGTTACAGTGCTCCTGCAAGATCTTACAGTGTTCCAGCAAGATCTTGCAGTCTTCTTGCAAGATCTTACAGTGTTCCTGCAAGATCTTGCAGTGTTCCTGCAAGATCTTACAGTGTTCCTACAAGATCTTACAGTGTTCCTACAAGATCTCACAGTGTTCCTGCAAGATCTTACACTGTTCCTGCAAGAACTTGCAGTGTTCCTGCAAGATCTTACAGTGTTCCTACAAGATCTTACAGTGTTCCTGAAAGATCTTACAGTGTTCCTGCAAGATCTTACAGTGTTCCTGCAAGATCTTACAGTGTTCCTGCAAGATCTTACAGTGTTCCTGCAAGATCTTGCAGTGTTCCTGCAAGATCTTACAGTGTTCCAGCAAGATCTTGCAGTGTTCCTGCAAGATCTTACAGTGTTCCTGCAAGATCTTACAGTGTTCCTGCAAGATCTTACAGTGTTCCAGCAAGATCTTACAGTGTTCCTGCAAGATCTTACAGTGTTCCTGCAAGATCTTACAGTGTTCCTGCAAGATCTTACAGTGTTCCTGCAAGATCTTACAGTGTTCCTACAAGATATTACAGTGTTCCTACAAGATCTTACAGTGTTCCTACAAGATCTTACAGTCTTCCTGCAAGATCTTACAGTGTTCCTGCAAGATCTTACAGTGTTCCAGCAAGATCTTACAGTGTTCCTGCAAGATCTTACAGTGTTCCAGCAAGATCTTACAGTGTTCCAGCAAGATCTTGCAGTGTTCCTGCAAGATCTTACAGTGTTCCAGCAAGATCTTACAGTGTTCCAGCAAGATCTTACAGTGTTCCTGCAAGATCTTACAGTGTTCCAGCAAGATCTTACAGTGTTCCAGCAAGATCTTGCAGTGTTCCTGCAAGATCTTACAGTGTTCCTGCAAGATCTTACAGTGTTCCTGCAAGATCTTACAGTGTTCCTGCAAGATCTTACAGTGTTCCTGCAAGATCTTACAGTGTTCCTGCAAGATCTTACAGTGTTCCTGCAAGATCTTACAGTGTTCCTGCAAGATCTTACAGTGTTCCTGCAAGATCTTACAGTGTTCCTGCAAGATCTTACAAGATCTTACAGTTCCTGCAAGATCTTACAGTGTTTCCTGCAAGATCTTACAGTGTTCCTGCAAGATCTTACAGTGTTCCTGCAAGATCTTACAGTGTTCCTGCAAGATCTTACAGTGTTCCTGCAAGATCTTACAGTGTTCCTGCAAGATCTTACAGTGTTCCTGCAAGATCTTACAGTGTTCCTGCAAGATCTTACAGTGTTCCTGCAAGATCTTACAGTGTTCCTGCAAGATCTTACAGTGTTCCTGCAAGATCTTACAGTGTTCCTGCAAGATCTTACAGTGTTCCTGCAAGATCTTACAGTGTTCCTGCAAGATCTTACAGTGTTCCTGCAAGATCTTACAGTGTTCCTGCAAGATCTTACAGTGTTCCTGCAAGATCTTACAGTGTTCCTGCAAGATCTTACAGTGTTCCTGCAAGATCTTACAGTGTTCCTGCAAGATCTTACAGTGTTCCTGCAAGATCTTACAGTGTTCCTGCAAGATCTTACAGTGTTCCTGCAAGATCTTACAGTGTTCCTGCAAGATCTTACAGTGTTCCTGCAAGATCTTACAGTGTTCCTGCAAGATCTTACAGTGTTCCTGCAAGATCTTACAGTGTTCCTGCAAGATCTTACAGTGTTCCTGCAAGATCTTACAGTGTTCCTGCAAGATCTTACAGTGTTCCTGCAAGTGTTCCTGCAAGATCTTACAGTGTTCCTGCAAGATCTTACAGTGTTCCTGCAAGATCTTACAGTGTTCCTGCAAGATCTTACAGTGTTCCTGCAAGATCTTACAGTGTTCCTGCAAGATCTTACAGTGTTCCTGCAAGATCTTACAGTGTTCCTGCAAGATCTTACAGTGTTCCTGCAAGATCTTACAGTGTTCCTGCAAGATCTTACAGTGTTCCTGCAAGATCTTACAGTGTTCCTGCAAGATCTTGCAGTCTTCCTGCAAGATCTTACAGTGTTCCTGCAAGATCTTACAGTGTTCCTGCAAGATCTTGCACTCTTCCTGCAAGATCTTACAGTGTTCCTGCAAGATCTTACAGTGTTCCTGCAAGATCTTACAGTGTTACTGCAAGATCTTACAGTGTTCCTGCAAGATCTTACAGTGTTCCTGCAAGATCTTACAGTGTTCCTGCAAGATCTTACAGTGTTCCTGCAAGATCTTACAGTGTTCCTGCAAGATCTTACAGTGTTCCTGCAAGATCTTACAGTGTTCCTGCAAGATCTTACAGTGTTCCTGCAAGATCTTACAGTGTTCCTGCAAGATCTTACAGTGTTCCTGCAAGATCTTACAGTCTTCCTGCAAGATCTTACAGTGTTCCTGCAAGATCTTACAGTGTTCCTGCAAGATCTTACAGTGTTCCTGCAAGATCTTACAGTGTTCCTGCAAGATCTTACAGTGTTCCTGCAAGATCTTACAGTGTTCCTGCAAGATCTTACACTGTTCTTGCAAGATCTTACAGTGTTCCTGCAAGATCTTACAGTGTTCCTGCAAGATCTTACAGTGTTCCTGCAAGATCTTACAGTGTTCATGCAAGATCTTACAGTGTTCCTGCAAGATCTTGCAGTGTTACTGCAAGATCTTACAGTGTTCCTGCAAGATCTTACAGTGTTCCTGCAAGATCTTACAGTGTTACTGCAAGATCTTACAGTGTTCCTGCAAGATCTTACAGTGTTCCTGCATGATCTTACAGTGTTCCTGCAAGATGTTACAGTGCTCCTGCAAGATCTTACAGTGTTCCAGCAAGATCTTGCAGTCTTCCTGCAAGATCTTACAGTGTTCCTGCAAGATCTTGCAGTGTTCCTGAAAGATCTTACAGTGTTCCTACAAGATCTTACAGTGTTCCTGCAAGATCTCACAGTGTTCCTGCAAGATCTTACACTGTTCCTGCAAGATCTTGCAGTGTTCCTGCAAGATCTTACAGTGTTCCTACAAGATCTTACAGTGTTCCTGAAAGATCTTACAGTGTTCCTGCAAGATCTTACAGTGTTCCTGCAAGATCTTACAGTGTTCCTGCAAGATCTTACACTGTTCCTGCAAGATCTTGCAGTGTTCCTGCAAGATCTTACAGTGTTCCAGCAAGATCTTGCAGTGTTCCTGCAAGATCTTACAGTGTTCCTGCAAGATCTTACAGTGTTCCTGCAAGATCTTACAGTGTTCCAGCAAGATCTTACAGTGTTCCTGCAAGATCTTACAGTGTTCCTGCAAGATCTTACAGTGTTCCTGCAAGATCTTACAGTGTTCCTGCAAGATCTTACAGTGTTCCTACAAGATATTACAGTGTTCCTACAAGATCTTACAGTGTTCCTACAAGATCTTACAGTCTTCCTGCAAGATCTTACAGTGTTCCTGCAAGATCTTACAGTGTTCCAGCAAGATCTTACAGTGTTCCTGCAAGATCTTACAGTGTTCCAGCAAGATCTTACAGTGTTCCAGCAAGATCTTGCAGTGTTCCTGCAAGATCTTTCAGTGTTCCAACAAGTACAGTGTTCCAGCAAGATCTCACAGTGTTCCTGCAAGATCTTACAGTGTTCCAGCAAGATCTTACAGTGTTCCTGCAAGATCTTACAGTGTTCCAGCAAGATCTTACAGTGTTCCAGCAAGATCTTGCAGTGTTCCTGCAAGATCTTTCAGTGTTCCAACAAGATGTTACAGTGTTCCAGCAAGATCTTGCAGTGTTCCTGCAAGATCTTGCAGTGTTCCTGCAAGATCTTACAGTGTTCCAGCAAGATGTTACAGTGTTCCAGCAAGATCTTACAGTGTTCCTGCAAGATCTTACAGTGTTCCTGCAAGATCTTACAGTGTTCCTGCAAGATCTTACAGTGTTCCTGCAAGATCTTACAGTGTTCCAGCAAGATGTTACAGTGTTCCTGCAAGATCTTACAGTGTTCCTGCAAGATCTTACAGTGTTCCAGCAAGATCTTACAGTGTTCCTGCAAGATCTTACAGTGTTCCTGCAAGATCTTACAGTGTTCCTGCAAGATCTTACAGTGTTCCTGCAAGATCTTACAGTGTTCCTGCAAGATCTTACAGTGTTCCTGCAAGATCTTACAGTGTTCCTGCAAGATCTTACAGTGTTCCTGCAAGATCTTACAGTGTTCCTGCAAGATCTTACAGTGTTCCTGCAAGATCTTACAGTGTTCCTGCAAGATCTTACAGTGTTCCTGCAAGATCTTACAGTGTTCCTGCAAGATCTTACAGTGTTCCTGCAAGATCTTACAGTGTTCCTGCAAGATCTTACAGTGTTCCTGCAAGATCTTACAGTGTTCCTGCAAGATCTTACAGTGTTCCTGCAAGATCTTACAGTGTTCCTGCAAGATCTTACAGTGTTCCTGCAAGATCTTACAGTGTTCCTGCAAGATCTTACAGTGTTCCTGCAAGATCTTACAGTGTTCCTGCAAGATCTTACAGTGTTCCTGCAAGATCTTACAGTGTTCCTGCAAGATCTTACAGTGTTCCTGCAAGATCTTACAGTGTTCCTGCAAGATCTTACAGTGTTCCTGCAAGATCTTACAGTGTTCCTGCAAGATCTTACAGTGTTCCTGCAAGATCTTACAGTGTTCCTGCAAGATCTTACAGTGTTCCTGCAAGATCTTACAGTGTTCCTGCAAGATCTTACAGTGTTCCTGCAAGATCTTACAGTCTTCCTGCAAGATCTTACAGTGTTCCTGCAAGATCTTACAGTGTTCCTGCAAGATCTTACAGTGTTCCTGCAAGATCTTACAGTGTTCCTGCAAGATCTTACAGTGTTCCTGCAAGATCTTACAGTGTTCCTGCAAGATCTTACAGTGTTCCTGCAAGATCTTACAGTGTTCCTGCAAGATCTTACACTGTTCCTGCAAGATCTTACAGTGTTCCTGCAAGATCTTACAGTGTTCCTGCAAGATCTTACAGTGTTACTGCAAGATCTTACAGTGTTCCTGCACGTTCTTGCAGTGTTCCTGCAAGATCTTACAGTGTTCCTATCTTACAGTGTTCCAGCAAGATCTTACAGTGTTCCTGCAAGATCTTACAGTGTTCCTGCAAGATCTTACAGTCTTCCTGCAAGATCTTACAGTGTTCCTGCAAGATCTTACAGTGTTCCTGCAAGATCTTACAGTGTTCCTGCAAGATCTTACAGTCTTCCTGCAAGATCTTACAGTGTTCCTGCAAGATCTTACAGTGTTCCTGCAAGATCTTACAGTGTTCCTGCAAGATCTTACAGTGTTCCTGCAAGATCTTACAGTGTTCCTGCAAGATCTTACAGTGTTCCTGCAAGATCTTACAGTGTTCTTGCAAGATCTTACAGTGTTCCTGCAAGATCTTACAGTGTTCCTGCAAGATCTTACAGTGTTCCTGCAAGATCTTACACTGTTCATGCAAGATCTTACAGTGTTCCTGCAAGATCTTGCAGTGTTCCTGCAAGATCTTACAGTGTTCCTGCAAGATCTTACAGTGTTCCTGCAAGATCTTACAGTGTTACTGCAAGATCTTACAGTGTTCCTGCAAGATCTTACAGTGTTCCTGCAAGATCTTACAGTGTTCCTGCAAGATGTTACAGTGCTCCTGCAAGATCTTACAGTGTTCCAGCAAGATCTTGCAGTCTTCTTGCAAGATCTTACAGTGTTCCTGCAAGATCTTGCAGTGTTCCTGCAAGATCTTACAGTGTTCCTACAAGATCTTACAGTGTTCCTGCAAGATCTCACAGTGTTCCTGCAAGATCTTACACTGTTCCTGCAAGATCTTGCAGTGTTCCTGCAAGATCTTACAGTGTTCCTACAAGATCTTACAGTGTTCCTGCAAGATCTTACAGTGTTCCTGCAAGATCTTACAGTGTTCCTGCAAGATCTTACAGTGTTCCTGCAAGATCTTACAGTGTTCCTGCAAGATCTTGCAGTGTTCCTGCAAGATCTTACAGTGTTCCAGCAAGATCTTGCAGTGTTCCTGCAAGATCTTACAGTGTTCCTGCAAGATCTTACAGTGTTCCTGCAAGATCTTACAGTGTTCCAGCAAGATCTTACAGTGTTCCTGCAAGATCTTACAGTGTTCCTGCAAGATCTTACAGTGTTCCTGCAAGATCTTACAGTGTTCCTGCAAGATCTTACAGTGTTCCTACAAGATATTACAGTGTTCCTACAAGATCTTACAGTGTTCCTACAAGATCTTACAGTCTTCCTGCAAGATCTTACAGTGTTCCTGCAAGATCTTACAGTGTTCCAGCAAGATCTTACAGTGTTCCTGCAAGATCTTACAGTGTTCCAGCAAGATCTTACAGTGTTCCAGCAAGATCTTGCAGTGTTCCTGCAAGATCTTACAGTGTACCAGCAAGATCTTACAGTGTTCCTGCAAGATCTTACAGTGTTCTAGCAAGATCTTACAGTGTTCCAGCAAGATCTTGCAGTGTTCCAGCAAGATCTTACAGTGTTCCTGCAAGATCTTGCAGTGTTCCTGCAAGATCTTACAGTCTTCCAGCAAGATGTTAAAGTGTTCCAGCAAGATCTTGCAGTGTTCCTGCAAGATCTTGCAGTGTTCCTGCAAGATCTTACAGTGTTCCAGCAAGATGTTACAGTGTTCCAGCAAGATCTTACAGTGTTCCTGCAAGATCTTACAGTGTTCCTGCAAGATCTTACAGTGTTCCTGCAAGATCTTACAGTCTTCCTGCAAGATCTTACAGTCTTCCTGCAAGATCTTACAGTGTTCCTGCAAGATCTTACAGTGTTCCTGCAAGATCTTACAGTGTTCCTGCAAGATCTTACAGTGTTCCTGCAAGATGTTACAGTGTTCCTGCAAGATCTTACAGTGTTCCTGCAAGATCTTACAGTGTTCCTGCAAGATCTTACAGTGTTCCTGCAAGATCTTACAGTGTTCCTGCAAGATCTTACAGTGTTCCTGCAAAATTCTTGCAGTCTTCCTGCAAGATCTTACAGTGTTCCTGCAAGATCTTACAGTGTTCCTGCAAGATCTTACAGTGTTCCTGCAAGATCTTGCAGTCTTCCTGCAAGATCTTACAGTGTTCCTGCAAGATCTTACAGTGTTCCTGCAAGAACTTACGGTGTTCCTGCAAGATCTTACAGTGTTCCTGCAAGATCTTACAGTGTTCCTGCAAGATCTAGCAGTCTTCCTGCAAGATCTTACAGTGTTCCTGCAAGATCTTACAGTGTTCCTGCAAGATCTTGCACTCTTCCTGCAAGATCTTACAGTGTTCCTGCAAGATCTTACAGTGTTCCTGCAAGATCTTACAGTGTTACTGCAAGATCTTACAGTGTTCCTGCAAGATCTTGCACTCTTCCTGCAAGATCTTACTGTGTTCCTGCAAGATCTTACAGTGTTCCTGCAAGATCTTACAGTGTTCCTGCAAGATCTTACAGTGTTCCTGCAAGATCTTACAGTGTTCCTGCAAGATCTTACAGTGTTCCTGCAAGATCTTACAGTGTTCCTGCAAGATCTTACAGTGTTCCTGCAAGATCTTACAGTCTTCCTGCAAGATCTTACAGTGTTCCTGCAAGATCTTACAGTGTTCCTGCAAGATCTTACAGTGTTCCTGCAAGATCTTACAGTGTTCCTGCAAGATCTTACAGTGTTCCTGCAAGATCTTACAGTGTTCTTGCAAGATCTTACAGTGTTCCTGCAAGATCTTACAGTGTTCCTGCAAGATCTTACAGTGTTCCTGCAAGATCTTACAGTGTTCATTCAAGATCTTACAGTGTTCCTGCAAGATCTTGCAGTGTTCCTGCAAGATCTTACAGTGTTCCTGCAAGATCTTACAGTGTTCCTGCAAGATCTTACAGTGTTACTGCAAGATCTTACAGTGTTCCTGCAAGATCTTACAGAGTTCCTGCAAGATCTTACAGTGTTCCTGCAAGATGTTACAGTGCTCCTGCAAGATCTTACAGTGTTCCAGCAAGATCTTGCAGTCTTCCTGCAAGATCTTACAGTGTTCCTGCAAGATCCTGCAGTGTTCCTGCAAGATCTTACAGTGTTCCTACAAGATCTTACAGTGTTCCTGCAAGATCTCACAGTGTTCCTGCAAGATCTTACACTGTTCCTGCAAGATCTTGCAGTGTTCCTGCAAGATCTTACAGTGTTCCTACAAGATCTTACAGTGTTCCTGCAAGATCTTACAGTGTTCCTGCAAGATCTTACAGTGTTCCTGCAAGATCTTACAGTGTTCCTGCAAGATCTTACAGTGTTCCTGCAAGATCTTGCAGTGTTCCTGCAAGATCTTACAGTGTTCCAGCAAGATCTTGCAGTGTTCCTGCAAGATCTTACAGTGTTCCTGCAAGATCTTACAGTCTTCCTGCAAGATCTTACAGTGTTCCAGCAAGATCTTACAGTGTTCCTGCAAGATCTTACAGTGTTCCTGCAAGATCTTACAGTGTTCCTGCAAGATCTTACAGTGTTCCTGCAAGATCTTACAGTGTTCCTACAAGATATTACAGTGTTCCTACAAGATCTTACAGTGTTCCTACAAGATCTTACAGTCTTCCTGCATGATCTTACAGTGTTCCTGCAAGATCTTACAGTGTTCCAGCAAGATCTTACAGTGTTCCTGCAAGATCTTACAGTGTTCCAGCAAGATCTTACAGTGTTCCAGCAAGATCTTGCAGTGTTCCTGCAAGATCTTACAGTGTTCCAGCAAGATCTTACAGTGTTCCAGCAAGATCTTACAGTGTTCCTGCAAGATCTTACAGTGTTCCAGCAAGATCTTACAGTGTTCCAGCAAGATCTTGCAGTGTTCCAGCAAGATCTTACAGTGTTCCTGCAAGATCTTGCAGTGTTCCTGCAAGATCTTACAGTCTTCCAGCAAGATGTTACAGTGTTCCAGCAAGATCTTGCAGTGTTCCTGGAAGATCTTGCAGTGTTCCTGCAAGATCTTACAGTGTTCCAGCAAGATGTTACAATGTTCCAGCAAGATCTTACAGTGTTCCTGCAAGATCTTACAGTGTTCCTGCAAGATCTTACAGTGTTCCTGCAAGATCTTACAGTGTTCCTGCAAGATCTTACAGTGTTCCAGCAAGATGTTACAGTGTTCCTGCAAGATCTTACAGTGTTCCTGCAAGATCTTACAGTGTTCCAGCAAGATCTTACAGTGTTCCTGCAAGATCTTACAGTGTTCCTGCAAGATCTTACAGTGTTCCTGCAAGATCTTACAGTGTTCCTGCAAGATCTTACAGTGTTCCTGCAAGATCTTACAGTGTTCCTGCAAGATCTTACAGTGTTCCTGCAAGATCTTACAGTGTTCCTGCAAGATCTTACAGTGTTCCTGCAAGATCTTTCAGTGTTCCTGCAAGATCTTACAGTGTTCCTGCAAGATCTTACAGTGTTCCTGCAAGATCTTACAGTGTTCCTGCAAGATCTTACAGTGTTCCTGCAAGATCTTACAGTGTTCCTGCAAGATCTTACAGTGTTCCTGCAAGATCTTACAGTGTTCCTGCAAGATCTTACAGTGTTCCTGCAAGATCTTACAGTGTTCCTGCAAGATCTTACAGTGTTCTTGCAAGATCTTACAGTGTTCCTGCAAGATCTTACAGTGTTCCTGCAAGATCTTACAGTGTTCCTGCAAGATCTTACAGTCTTCCTGCAAGATCTTACAGTCTTCCTGCAAGATCTTACAGTGTTCCTGCAAGATCTTACAGTGTTCCTGCAAGATCTTACAGTGTTCCTGCAAGATCTTACAGTGTTCCTGCAAGATCTTACAGTGTTCCTGCAAGATCTTACAGTGTTCCTGCAAGATCTTACAGTGTTCCTGCAAGATCTTACAGTGTTCCTGCAAGATCTTACAGTGTTCCTGCAAGATCTTACAGTGTTCCTGCAAGATCTTACAGTGTTCCTGCAAAATTCTTGCAGTCTTCCTGCAAGATCTTACAGTGTTCCTGCAAGATCTTACAGTGTTCCTGCAAGATCTTACAGTATTCCTGCAAGATCTTGCAGTCTTCCTGCAAGATCTTACAGTGTTCCTGCAAGATCTTACAGTGTTCCTGCAAGAACTTACAGTGTTCCTGCAAGATCTTACAGTGTTCCTGCAAGATCTTACAGTGTTCCTGCAAGATCTAGCAGTCTTCCTGCAAGATCTTACAGTGTTCCTGCAAGATCTTACAGTGTTCCTGCAAGATCTTGCACTCTTCCTGCAAGATCTTACAGTGTTCCTGCAAGATCTTACAGTGTTCCTGCAAGATCTTACAGTGTTACTGCAAGATCTTACAGTGTTCCTGCAAGATCTTGCACTCTTCCTGCAAGATCTTACAGTGTTCCTGCAAGATCTTACAGTGTTCCTGCAAGATCTTACAGTGTTCCTGCAAGATCTTACAGTGTTCCTGCAAGATCTTACAGTCTTCCTGCAAGATCTTACAGTGTTCCTGCAAGATCTTACAGTGTTCCTGCAAGATCTTACAGTGTTCCTGCAAGATCTTACAGTCTTCCTGCAAGATCTTACAGTGTTCCTGCAAGATCTTACAGTGTTCCTGCAAGATCTTACAGTGTTCCTGCAAGATCTTACAGTGTTCCTGCAAGATCTTACAGTGTTCCTGCAAGATCTTACAGTGTTCTTGCAAGATCTTACAGTGTTCCTGCAAGATCTTACAGTGTTCCTGCAAGATCTTACAGTGTTCCTGCAAGATCTTACACTGTTCATGCAAGATCTTACAGTGTTCCTGCAAGATCTTGCAGTGTTCCTGCAAGATCTTACAGTGTTCCTGCAAGATCTTACGGTGTTCCTGCAAGATCTTACAGTGTTACTGCAAGATCTTACAGTGTTCCTGCAAGATCTTACAGTGTTCCTGCAAGATCTTACAGTGTTCCTGCAAGATGTTACAGTGCTCCTGCAAGATCCTACAGTGTTCCAGCAAGATCTTGCAGTCTTCCTGCAAGATCTTACAGTGTTCCTGCAAGATCTTGCAGTGTTCCTGCAAGATCTTACAGTGTTCCTACAAGATCTTACAGTGTTCCTGCAAGATCTCACAGTGTTCCTGCAAGATCTTACACTGTTCCTGCAAGATCTTGCAGTGTTCCTGCAAGATCTTACAGTGTTCCTACAAGATCTTACAGTGTTCCTGCAAGATCTTACAGTGTTCCTGCAAGATCTTACAGTGTTCCTGCAAGATCTTACAGTGTTCCTGCAAGATCTTACAGTGTTCCTGCAAGATCTTGCAGTGTTCCTGCAAGATCTTACAGTGTTCCAGCAAGATCTTGCAGTGTTCCTGCAAGATCTTACAGTGTTCCTGCAAGATCTTACAGTGTTCCTGCAAGATCTTACAGTGTTCCAGCAAGATCTTACAGTGTTCCTGCAAGATCTTACAGTGTTCCTGCAAGATCTTACAGTGTTCCTGCAAGATCTTACAGTGTTCCTGCAAGATCTTTCAGTGTTCCTACAAGATATTACAGTGTTCCTACAAGATATTACAGTGTTCCTACAAGATCTTACAGTCTTCCTGCAAGATCTTACAGTGTTCCTGCAAGATCTTACAGTGTTCCAACAAGATCTTACAGTGTTCCTGCAAGATCTTACAGTGTTCCAGCAAGATCTTACAGTGTTCCAGCAAGATCTTGCAGTGTTCCTGCAAGATCTTACAGTGTTCCAGCAAGATCTTACAGTGTTCCAGCAAGATCTTACAGTGTTCCTGCAAGATCTTACAGTGTTCCAGCAAGATCTTACAGTGTTCCAGCAAGATCTTGCAGTGTTCCAGCAAGATCTTACAGTGTTCCTGCAAGATCTTGCAGTGTTCCTGCAAGATCTTACAGTCTTCCAGCAAGATGTTACAGTGTTCCAGCAAGATCTTGCAGTGTTCCTGCAAGATCTTGCAGTGTTCCTGCAAGATCTTACAGTATTCCAGCAAGATGTTACAGTGTTCCAGCAAGATCTTACAGTGTTCCTGCAAGATCTTACAGTGTTCCTGCAAGATCTTACAGTGTTCCTGCAAGATCTTACAGTGTTCCTGCAAGATCTTACAGTGTTCCAGCAAGATGTTACAGTGTTCCTGCAAGATCTTACAGTGTTCCTGCAAGATCTTACAGTGTTCCAGCAAGATCTTACAGTGTTCCTGCAAGATCTTACAGTGTTCCTGCAAGATCTTACAGTGTTCCTGCAAGATCTTACAGTGTTCCTGCAAGATCTTACAGTGTTCCTGCAAGATCTTACAGTGTTCCAGCAAGATGTTACAGTGTTCCTGCAAGATCTTGCAGTGTTCCTGCAAGATCTTACAGTGTTCCAGCAAGATCTTACAGTGTTCCTGCAAGATCTTACAGTGTTCCAGCAAGATCTTACAGTGTTCCTGCAAGATCTTACAGTGTTCCTGCAAGATCTTACAGTGTTCCTGCAAGATCTTACAGTGTTCCAGCAAGATCTTACAGTGTTCCTGCAAGATCTTACAGTGTTCCAGCAAGATCTTACAGTTTTCCAGCAAGATCTTGCAGTGTTCCTGCAAGATCTTACAGTCTTCCAGCAAGATGTTACAGTGTTCCTGCAAGATGTTACAGTGTTCCTGCAAGATCTTACAGTGTTCCTGCAAGATCTTGCAGTGCTCCTGCAAGATCTTACAGTGCTCCTGCAAGATCTTACAGTGTTCCAGCAAGATCTTACAGTGTTCCTGCAAGATCTTACAGTGTTCCTGCAAGATCTTACAGTGTTCCAGCAAGATCTTACAGTGTTCCTGCAAGATCTTACAGTGTTCCTGCAAGATCTTACAGTGTTCCTGCAAGATCTTACAGTGTTCCTGCAAGATACTACAGTGCTCCTGCAAGATCTTACAGTGTTCCAGCAAGATCTTACAGTGTTCCTGCAAGATCTTACAGTGCTCCTGCAAGATCTTACAGTGTTCCTGCAAGATCTTACAGTGTTCCAGCAAGATCTTACAGTGTTCCTGCAAGATCTTACAGTGTTCCAGCAAGATCTTACAGTGTTCCTGCAAGATCTTACAGTGTTCCAGCAAGATCTTACAGTGTTCCAGCAAGATCTTACAGTGTTCCTGCAAGATCTTACAGTGTTCCAGCAAGATCTTACAGTGTTCCTGCAAGATCTTACAGTGCTGCTGCAATATCTTACAGTGTTCCAGCAAGATCTTACAGTGTTCCTGCAAGATCTTACAGTGTTCCAGCAAGATCTTACAGTGTTCCTGCAAGATCTTACAGTGTTCCAGCAAGATCTTACAGTGTTCCAGCAAGATCTTACAGTGTTCCTGCAAGATCTTACAGTGTTCCAGCAAGATCTTACAGTGTTCCAGCAAGATCTTACAGTGTTCCAGCAAGATCTTACAGTGTTCCAGCAATATCTTACAGTGTTCCTGCAAGATCTTACAGTGTTCCAGCAAGGTCTTACAGTGTTCCAGCAAGATCTTACAGTGTTCCAGCAAGATCTTACAGTGTTCCTGCAAGATCTTACAGTGTTCCAGCAAGATCTTACAGTGCTCCTGCAAGATCTTACAGTGTTCCTGCAAGATCTTACAGTGTTCCTGCAAGATCTTACAGTGTTCCAGCAAGATCTTACAGTGTTCCAGCAAGATCTTACAGTGTTCCTGCAAGATCTTACAGTGTTCCAGCAAGATCTTACAGTGTTCCAGCAAGATCTTACAGTGTTCCTGCAAGATCTTACAGTGTTCCTGCAAGATCTTACAGTGTTCCTGCAAGATCTTACAGTGTTCCAGCAAGATCTTACAGTGCTCCTGCAAGATCTTACAGTGTTCCTGCAAGATCTTACAGTGTTCCTGCAAGATCTTACAGTGTTCCAGCAAGATCTTACAGTGTTCCAGCAAGATCTTACAGTGTTCCTGCAAGATCTTACAGTGTTCCAGCAAGATCTTACAGTGTTCCAGCAAGATCTTACAGTGTTCCTGCAAGATCTTACAGTGTTCCAGCAAGATCTTACAGTGTTCCTGCAAGATCTTACAGTGCTCCTGCAAGTCACTGCCTGACTATTATCTGGATGAACAAGTTTGTTGTTAATTACTGTTAATTATATAACTCTGCACAGTTTAAGTATTTTCATAATTTTATTTACCTGGAGACCTGGAGTTTACCTGGAGAGAGTTCCGGGGGTCAACGCCCCCGCGGCCCGGTCTGGAGTTTACCTGGAGAGAGTTCCGGGGGTCAACGCCCCCGCGGCCCGGTCTGGAGTTTACCTGGAGAGAGTTCCGCGGGTCAACGCCCCCGCGGCCCGGTCTGGAGTTTACCTGGAGAGAGTTCCGGGGGTCAACGCCCCCGCGGCCCGGTCTGGAGTTTACCTGGAGAGAGTTCCGGGGGTCAACGCCCCCGCGGCCCGGTCTGTGACCAGACTTATGTTTATAAATGTTATAAAAACTTTCTCTTAACAACTTTTTTAAGTTAATATTTTTGTGTTAATTTTGTTAATGTTAAACAACCATTTTTAAAAACGTCTTTCAGTACTTTTTGATCTTATTTAACCTTAATTAAAAGAAATTGTGGTGAATGTTAGGGATTAACGATGTTTCTGTCCAAGTCTGACAGAAACGTTGTCTCCTATATACGGGTTACTGTGTATCTTCTCAGTTTATACTAAATTAGTTTGGATTGCACAAGGGTCACTACGGCTGCTTGTCAGGTGCATCACCAGTCAGGGCACCATGATCACTTAAACTCTGAGGGAATGTACGCTGAATGATATACACCTTCCCATGTATACCTTTATACCTTTGATATACCTTTGATATATCTTTGATAAGTTCCGAGAGTTTTTCTACTCCCGGAGCCCGGCCATGTGTAAGGCTCGTCTGGTGCTTGCCCGGTCAACCGGGCTGTTGCTGTTGTGGTCCGCAGCCCCACATCATCTGAAGATAAGATAAGATAAGATTTCGTTCGGATTTTTAACCCCGGAGGGTTAGCCACCCAGGATAACCCAAGAAAGTCAGTGCATCATCGAGGACTGTCTAACTTATTTCCATTGTGGTCCTTAATCTTGTCCCCCAGGATGCCACCCACACCAGTCGACTAACACCCAGGTACCTATTTGCTGCTAGGTGAACAGGACAACAAGTGTAAGGAAACGTGTCGAAATGTTTCCACCCGCCGGGAATCGAACCCGGGCCCTCCGTGTGTGAAGCGGGAGCTTTAGCCACCAGGCCACCGGGCCACAAGTTTTCAGTCCAGTTTTCTCTTGAAGACTTCAGTAGTGTTTCTGATAGCTTCTGGTAAGATGTTGACTAATCTGGTACCATGTATGTTGATACAGTGTTACATTACTGTTCTCACTTTGTACTGGAACAGAAGAGGAACCAAAATGTACACCGCTGGAACGCCACCTCGAGATGAACGCTAAGTTAAAACTCTTATTTCCAACACTACTTTCTCAGAAGGTTAAGAGTCGTAAATGACACCAGGAAAATGTCATATCTGATTAAAATATATTATACAAATTGTAATTAGAACGGATTAATGAAGATATACGTGTACGTGGGGGGCGAGTTGAGGCTCCTGGCTCAACCTTGTCACTTTCATCGACTAGCGTTATCTAAGTAATACATTAAATATAATTAATACACTAAATATAATTAATACATTAAATATAATTAATACATTAAATATAATTAATACATTAAATATAATTAATATATTAAATATAATTAATATATTAAATATAATTAATACATTAAATATAATTAATATATTAAATATAATTAATACATTAAATATAATTAATATATTAAATATAATTAATATATTAAATATAATTAATACATTAAATATAATTAATATATTAAATATAATTAATATATTAAATATAATTAATACATTAAATATAATTAATATATTAAATATAATTAATACATTAAATATAATTAATATATTAAATACAATTAATATATTAAATATAATTAATATATTAAATATAATTAATACATTAAATATAATTAATATATTAAATATAATTAATATATTAAATATAATTAATATATTAAATATAATTAATACATTAAATATAATTAATATATTAAATATAATTAATACATTAAATATAATTAATATATTAAATATAATTAATATATTAAATATAATTAATACATTAAATATAATTAATACATTAAATATAATTAATACATTAAATATAATTAATACATTAAATATAATTAATACATTAAATATAATTAATACATTAAATATAATTAATACATTAAATATAATTAATACATTAAATATAATTAATACATTAAATATAATTAATACATTAAATATAATTAATACATTAAATATAATTAATACATTAAATATAATTAATACATTAAATATAATTAATACATTAAAAATAATTAATACATTAAATATAATTAATACATTAAATATAATTAATACATTAAATATAATTAATACATTAAATATAATTAATACATTAAATATAATTAATACATTAAATATAATTAATACATTAAATATAATTAATACATTAAATATAATTAATACATTAAATATAATTAATACATTAAATATAATTAATACATTAAATATAATTAATACATTAAATATAATTAATACATTAAATATAATTAATACATTAAATATAATTAATACATTAAATATAATTAATACATTAAATATACTTAAAAGTAGAATTACACATTGACACCTGTCAGAGGAGAACCTTGAGACGATGACAATCTTCAACCAGATCAACAGAGTCTTACATAAAATCTGATAACCTCGCATTACCCAGATTTTGTGTGATGCTTATGGGTTTAGCGCTTCAAGAGGAATATAATTATTTCATAAGTAACCTGACTAAGGTTGCTCTAAATGTGTTAATTAGTAAAGTTTATTAGTTAAAATGAGCTTAAATAAAGGATTACAAGATTTTTTTTATTATGTAAGGAAACAGAGATATTGTTTGAATTAACTAAATTCAAGTATTTTGTCTAAATTAACACGTAAATCCAGTTTTACCTGTCCCAACTTTACCTAACCCAGTCAAACTTAGCCCAGCCTTACCTAACCCAGCGTCATCTAATCCAGCCTTATCTAACCCAGCCTAACATAACCCAACTTTGCCTAACCGAACCTTACCTGACCTAGCCTTATCTAAATCAGCCTTACATAACACAACTTTCTCTAAGACACAAGTACAACTGTTGGGTATACCTGGAGGGAGAGATTCGGGGGTCAACGCCCCCGCGGCCTGGTCTGTGACCAGGCCTCGCGGTGGATCAGGGCCTGATCAACCAGGCTTATCCTGCTGGCAGCACGTAAACCGACGTATGAACCACAGCCCGAATGGTTAGGTACTGACTAGGTGCCTGTCCAATTCCTTCTTAAAGACAGCCAGGGGTCTATTGGTAATCCCCCTTAGGTATGCTGGGAGGCAGTTGAACAGTCTTGGACCCCTGACACTTACTGTGTTGTCTTTTAAGATTTCTAACTGAAATGCGATGTAAATCTTAGTGATACTGACAAGTGCTTTCGACAGACACTTGAGGAAACACCAAGACAGGAGTCAAGAGATATAATATATAGACACCGAGGTCAGTGAGCTGACCGAGGTCAGTGAGCTCACCGAGGTCAGTGAGCTGACCGAGGTCAGTGAGCTCACCGAGGTCAGTGAGCTCACCGAGGTCAGTGAGCTCACCGAGGTCAGTGAGCTGACCGAGGTCAGTGAGCTCACCGAGGTCAGTGAGGTCACCGAGGTGAGTGAGGTCACCGAGGTCAGTGGTCACGCTAGGTCACGCTACTTGTCCTGCAGCAGTCATCTGGGGAATCACTGCACAGTATTAAAGTGTTAACAAAATTTTCTTGTTTGGCTTTGTACTATCAGAGTTCCAGGTGTTGTTTGTGAAAGTTTCTATCTTCAAGGTGGTTGTGAGGATAGTGAAGGGAAGCAGGTTAGCAGCAACCAGGGTGAGGATAGTGAAGGGAAGCAGGTTAGCAGCAACCAGGGTGAGGATAGTGAAGGGAAGCAGGTTAGCAGCAACCAGGGTGAGGATAGTGAAGGGAAGCAGGTTAGCAGCAACCAGGGTGAGGATAGTGAAGGGAAGCAGGTTAGCAGCAACCAGGCTGAGGATAGTGAAGGGAAGCAGGTTAGCAGCAACCAGGGTGAGGATAGTGAAGGGAAGCAGGTTAGCAGCAACCAGGCTGAGGATAGTGAAGGGAAGCAGGTTAGCAGCAACCAGGGTGAGGATAGTGAAGGGAAGCAGGTTAGCAGCAACCAGGGTGAGGATAGTGAAGGGAAGCAGGTTAGCAGCAACCAGGCTGAGGATAGTGAAGGGAAGCAGGTTAGCAGCAACCAGGGTGAGGATAGTGAAGGGAAGCAGGTTAGCAGCAACCAGGCTGAGGATAGTGAAGGGAAGCAGGTTAGCAACAACCAGGGTGAGGATAGTGAAGGGAAGCAGGTTAGCAGCAACCAGGGTGAGGATAGTGAAGGGAAGCAGGTTAGCAGCAACCAGGGTGAGGATAGTGAAGGGAAGCAGGTTAGCAGCAACCAGGCTGAGGATAGTGAAGGGAAGCAGGTTAGCAGCAACCAGGGTGAGGATAGTGAAGGGAAGCAGGTTAGCAACAACCAGGGTGAGGATAGTGAAGGGAAGCAGGTTAGCAGCAACCAGGGTGAGGATAGTGAAGGGAAGCAGGTTAGCAGCAACCAGGGTGAGGATAGTGAAGGGAAGCAGGTTAGCAGCAACCAGGGTGAGGATAGTGAAGGGAAGCAGGTTAGCAGCAACCAGGGTGAGGATAGTGAAGGGAAGCAGGTTAGCAGCAACCAGGGTGAGGATAGTGAAGGGAAGCAGGTTAACAATAACCAGGGTGAGGATAGTGAAGGGAAGCAGGTTAACAATAACCAGGGTGAGGATAGTGAAGGGAAGCAGGTTAACAATAACCAGGGTGAGGATAGTGAAGGGAAGCAGGCTAACAATAACCAGGGTGAGGATAGTGAAGGGAAGCAGGTTAACAATAACCAGGGTGAGGATAGTGAAGGGAAGCAGGTTAACAATAACCAGGGTGAGGATAGTGAAGGGAAGCAGGTTAACAATAACCAGGGTGAGGATAGTGAAGGGAAGCAGGTTAACAATAACCAGGGTGAGGATAGTGAAGGGAAGCAGGTTAACAATAACCAGGGTGAGGATAGTGAAGGGAAGCAGGTTAACAATAACCAGGGTGAGGATAGTGAAGGGAAGCAGGTTAACAATAACCAGGGTGAGGATAGTGAAGGGAAGCAGGTTAGCAACAACCAGGGTGAGGATAGTGAAGGGAAGCAGGTTAACAATAACCAGGGTGAGGATAGTGAAGGGAAGCAGGTTAACAATAACCAGGGTGAGGATAGTGAAGGGAAGCAGGTTAATAATATCCAGGGTGAGGATAGTGAAGCGAAGCAGGTTAACAATAACCAGGGTGAGGATAGTGAAGGGAAGCAGGTTAGCAACAACCAGGGTGAGGATAGTGAAGGGAAGCAGGTTAACAATAACCAGGGTGAGGATAGTGAAGGGAAGCAGGTTAACAATAACCAGGGTGAGGATAGTGAAGGGAAGCAGGTTAGCAACAACCAGGGTGAGGATAGTGAAGGGAAGCAGGTTAACAATAACCAGGGTGAGGATAGTGAAGGGAAGCAGGTTAGCAACAACCAGGGTAAGGATAGTGAAGGGAAGCAGGTTAACAATAACCAGGGTGAGGATAGTGAAGGGAAGCAGGTTAGCAACAACCAGGGTGAGGATAGTGAAGGGAAGCAAGTTAACAATAACCAGGGTGAGGATAGTGAAGGGAAGCAGGTTAACAATAACCAGGGTGAGGATAGTGAAGGGAAGCAGGTTAACAATAACCAGGGTGAGGATAGTGAAGGGAAGCAGGTTAGCAACAACCAGGGTGAGGATAGTGAAGGGAAGCAGGTTAACAATAACCAGGGTGAGGATAGTGAAGGGAAGCAGGTTAACAATAACCAGGGTGAGGATAGTGAAGGGAAGCAGGTTAACAATAACCAGGGTGAGGATAGTGAAGGGAAGCAGGTTAGCAACAACCAGGGTGAGGATTGTGAAGGGAAGCAGGTTAACAATAACCAGGGTGAGGATAGTGAAGGGAAGCAGGTTAGCAACAACCAGGGTGAGGATAGTGAAGGGAAGCAGGTTAACAATAACCAGGGTGAGGATAGTGAAGGGAAGCATGTTAACAATAACCAGGGTGAGGATAGTGAAGGGAAGCAGGTTAACAATAACCAGGGTGAGGATAGTGAAGGGAAGCAGGTTAACAATAACCAGGGTGAGGATAGTGAAGGGAAGCAGGTTAGCAACAACCAGGGTGAGGATAGTGAAGGGAAGCAGGTTAACAATAACCAGGGTGAGGATAGTGAAGGGAAGCAGGTTAACAATAACCAGGGTGAGGATAGTGAAGGGAAGCAGGTTAGCAACAACCAGGGTGAGGATAGTGAAGGGAAGCAGGTTAACAATAACCAGGGTGATATTAGCACCAACAACTTGGTAAGATGGTTTTCAGCGAAGGAAGAAGCATAAAAGTGAGCAAGGTTTCAGGAACAGGTAGGAAAACATTTTTCTGTTCTCCAGGAATAATGTACTCCAGTGATCAATGAAGATAAAGGTACCATTAAATCATCTAGTAATAAAAGTAAGAATATTTTCGTAATTGGAGACTCATAAATATGATATAAAGACTGAACTACTGTAACAGGATGAGGAAAATATGACAGGTGTTCCTTCAAGCTGGATAATGTAATATGACAGGTGTTCCATCAAGCTGGATAATGTAATATGACAGGTGTTCCATCAAGCTGGATAATGTAATATGACAGGTGTTTCCTTCAAGCTGGATAATGTAATATGACAGGTGTTCCATCAAGCTGGATAATGTAATATGACAGGTGTTTCCTTCAAGCTGGATAATGTAATATGACAGGTGTTTCCTTCAAGCTGGATAATGTAATATGACAGGTGTTTCCTTCAAGCTGGATAATGTAATATGACAGGTGTTTCCTTCAAGCTGGATAATGTAATATGACAGGTGTTCCATCAAGCTGGATAATGTAATATGACAGGTGTTCCTTCAAGCTGGATAATGTAATATGACAGGTGTTCCTTCAAGCTGGATAATGTAATATGACAGGTGTTCCATCAAGCTGGATAATGTAATATGACAGGTGTTCCATCAAGCTGGATAATGTAATATGACAGGTGTTCCTTCAAGCTGGATAATGTAATATGACAGGTGTTTCCTTCAAGCTGGATAATGTAATATGACAGGTGTTTCCATCAAGCTGGATAATGTAATATGACAGGTGTTCCTTCAAGCTGGATAATGTAATATGACAGGTGTTCCTTCAAGCTGGATAATGTAATATGACAGGTGTTCCTTCAAGCTGGATAATGTAATATGACAGGTGTTTCCTTCAAGCTGGATAATGTAATATGACAGGTGTTTCCATCAAGCTGGATAATGTAATATGACAGGTGTTCCTTCAAGCTGAATAATGTAATATGACAGGTGTTCCTTCAAGCTGGATAATGTAATATGACAGGTGTTCCATCAAGCTGGATAATGTAATATGACAGGTGTTCCATCAAGCTGGATAATGTAATATGACAGGTGTTCCTTCAAGCTGGATAATGTAATATGACAGGTGTTTCCTTCAAGCTGGATAATGTAATATGACAGGTGTTTCCATCAAGCTGGATAATGTAATATGACAGGTGTTCCTTCAAGCTGGATAATGTAATATGACAGGTGTTCCTTCAAGCTGGATAATGTAATATGACAGGTGTTCCTTCAAGCTGGATAATGTAATATGACAGGTGTTCCTTCAAGCTGGATAATGTAATATGACAGGTGTTCCTTCAAGCTGGATAATGTAATATGACAGGTGTTTCCTTCAAGCTGGATAATGTAATATGACAGGTGTTTCCTTCAAGCTGGATAATGTAATATGACAGGTGTTTCCTTCAAGCTGGATAATGTAATATGACAGGTGTTCCTTCAAGCTGGATAATGTAATATGACAGGTGTTCCTTCAAGCTGGATAATGTAATATGACAGGTGTTTCCTTCAAGCTGGATAATGTAATATGACAGGTGTTTCCTTCAAGCTGGATAATGTAATATGACAGGTGTTTCCTTCAAGCTGGATAATGTAATATGACAGGTGTTTCCTTCAAGCTGGATAATGTAATATGACAGGTGTTCCATCAAGCTGGATAATGTAATATGACAGGTGTTTCCTTCAAGCTGGATAATGTAATATGACAGGTGTTCCTTCAATCTGGATAATGTAATATGACAGGTGTTTCCTTCAAGCTGGATAATGTAATATGACAGGTGTTTCCTTCAAGCTGGATAATGTAATATGACAGGTGTTCCTTCAATCTGGATAATGTAATATGACAGGTGTTTCCTTCAAGCTGGATAATGTAATATGACAGGTGTTTCCTTCAAGCTGGATAATGTAATATGACAGGTGTTCCTTCAAGCTGGATAATGTAATATGACAGGTGTTTCCATCAAGCTGGATAATGTAATATGACAGGTGTTCCTTCAAGCTGGATAATGTAATATGACAGGTGTTTCCTTCAAGCTGGATAATGTAATATGACAGGTGTTTCCTTCAAGCTGGATAATGTAATATGACAGGTGTTCCTTCAAGCTGGATAATGTAATATGACAGGTGTTTCCTTCAAGCTGGATAATGTAATATGACAGGTGTTTCCTTCAAGCTGGATAATGTAATATGACAGGTGTTCCTTCAAGCTGGATAATGTAATATAACAGGTGTTTCCTTCAAGCTGGATAATGTAATATGACAGGTGTTTCCATCAAGCTGGATAATGTAATATGACAGGTGTTTCCTTCAAGCTGGATAATGTAATATGACAGGTGTTTCCTTCAAGCTGGATAATGTAATATGACAGGTGTTTCCATCAAGCTGGATAATGTAATATGACAGGTGTTCCTTCAAGCTGGATAATGTAATATGACAGGTGTTTCCTTCAAGCTGGATAATGTAATATGACAGGTGTTTCCATCAAGCTGGATAATGTAATATGACAGGTGTTCCTTCAAGCTGGATAATGTAATATGACAGGTGTTTCCTTCAAGCTGGATAATGTAATATGACAGGTGTTTCCATCAAGCTGGATAATGTAATATGACAGGTGTTTCCTTCAAGCTGGATAATGTAATATGACAGGTGTTTCCATCAAGCTGGATAATGTAATATGACAGGTGTTTCCTTCAAGCTGGATAATGTAATATGACAGGTGTTTCCTTCAAGCTGGATAATGTAATAATGTTATATTACCGACAATATGTTAGGTAATACAATACATGTGCAACTAATGTAATATTTTATTGTGGTAACCTTTCGCTCACCAGAGGCTCCTGGAGAGCGAAACGTTACCACAGTAAAATGTCGCATCAGATGCTCGTGACTGGATAATAACATGTCAGGTACTGGGAACAAACCTGTTATCCGATTTAATTAGATGCAAGGAAGGAGTCTCGTTATGTAGAATTTTGTCTGGAATATGAGTGGTCAATCAAGAGATTTTTCTCGGATAATTGGTGTAAATATCTGGCTAAACAAGTACTACCAAGAAAGATAAGATAAGATAAGATTTCGTTCGGATTTTTAACCCCGGAGGGTTAGCCACCCAGGATAACCCAAGAAAGTCAGTGAGTCATCGAGGACTGTCTAACTTATTTCCATTGGGGTCCTTAATCTTGTCCCCCAGGATGCCACCCACACCAGTCGACTAACACCCAGGTACCTATTTGCTGCTAGGTGAACAGGACAACAGGTGTAAGGAAACGTGTCGAAATGTTTCCACCCGCCGGGAATCGAACCCGGGCCCTCCGTGTGTGAAGCGGGAGCTTTAGCCACCAGGCCACCGGGCCACGAACTGATATCTGTATCGAGGCAGAGGTAACAGAATCAGCCAACTCCGTCAGGGTGGCCGTTGCCGAGTCTTATAACACCTATAACTTGTAGAATGAAAAAAAAAAAGAAAAAACCTGCCGTGATAGTTCAGAAAAAAAGTAAAAAAATCTGTTAGTCACACAGTTACTAAGAAATCACAGAAATTGGTCAAGAAAGAAAGTGAGTAAATGTATACGCGGGAAACTTAGGTATTATTGCATTAACAGAGACCTGGTTCAAGACATGAATGTTGAAGGCCACATATAAGGCTATAAATTGTTCCTCGACAATTGTCAACAAAAAGGTTACAGCATAGCGATGTATACCAGGAGGAATTTACACTATTGCACTAGACGAGGAAGTAATGGACACTGTATGTGTCTGGCTGGAGTTTCTCGAGGTACGTGAGAAACTACATGTATGATGTACCTTGATAATACCTGTATTATACAGGTATGATAGACTATGATGTATCATAAAGGTATGATCATACCTGAATCATACAGGTATGATAGACTATGATGTATCATAAAGGTATGATCATATGTATGATCATATAGGTATGATCATACAGGTATGATCATACAGGTATGATCATACAGGTATGATCATACAGGTATGATCATACCGCTTCTGTATCATACAGGTATGATCATACCGTTATCTGTATCATACAGGTATGATCATACGGTTATCTCTATCATACAGGTATGATCATACCGTTATCTGTATCATACAGGTATGATCATACCGTTATCTGTATCATACAGGTATGATCATACGGTTATCTGTATTATACAGGTATGATCATACGGTTATCTCTATCATACAGGTATGATCATACGGTTATCTGTATCATACAGGTATGATCACACCGTTATCTGTATCATACAGGTATGATCATACGGTTATCTGTATCATACAGGTATGATCATACCGTTATGTGTATCATACAGGTATGATCATACGGTTATGTGTATCATACAGGTATGATCATACGGTTATCTGTATCATACAGGTATGATCATACCGTTATCTGTATCATACAGGTATGATCATACGGTTATCTGTATCATTCAGGTATGATCATACGGTTATCTGTATCATACAGGTATGATCATTCGGTTATCTGTATCATACAGGTATGATCATACGGTTATCTGTATCATACAGGTATGATCATACGGTTATCTCTATCATACAGGTATGATCATACCGTTATCTGTATCATACAGGTATGATCATACGGTTATCTGTATCATACAGGTATGATCATACGGTTATCTCTATCATACAGGTATGATCATACCGTTATCTGTATCATACAGGTATGATCATACGGTTATCTGTATCATACAGGTATGATCATACGGTTATCTGTTTCATACAGGTATGATCATACAGGTATGATCATACGGTTATCTGTATCATACAGGTATGATCATACCGTTATCTGTATCATACAGGCATGATCATACGGTTATCTGTATCATACAGGTATGATCATACCGTTATCTGTATCATACAGGTATGATCATACGGTTATCTGTATCATACAGGTATGATCATAAGGTTATCTGTATCATACAGGTATGATCATACGTTTATCTGTATCATACAGGTATGATCATACCGTTATCTGTATCATACAGGTATGATCATACGGTTATCTGTATCATACAGGTATGATCATAAGGTTATCTGTATCATACAGGTATGATCATACGGTTATCTGTATCATACAGGTATGATCATACCGTTATCTGTATCATACAGGTATGATCATACGGTTATCTGCATCATACAGGTATGATCATACCGTTATCTGTATCATACAGGTATGATCATACGGTTATCTGTATCATACAGGTATGATCATACGGTTATCTGTATCATACAGGTTTGGTCATCCCGTTATCTGTATCATACAGGTATGGTCATACCGTTATCTGTATCATACAGGTATGATCATACCGTTATCTGTATCATACAGGTATGATCATACGGTTATCTGTATCATACAGGTATGATCATACGGTTATCTGTATCATACAGGTATGATCATACCGTTATCTGTATCATACAGGTATGATCATACCGTTATCTGTATCATACAGGTATGATCATACGGTTATCTGTATCATACAGGTATGATCATACGGTTATCTGTATCATACAGGTATGGTCATACCGTTATCTGTATCATACAGGTATGATCATACGGTTATCTGTATCATACAGGTATGATCATACGGTTATCTGTATCATACAGGTATGATCATACCGTTATCTGTATCATACAGGTATGATCATACCGTTATCTGTATCATACAGGTATGATCATACGGTTATCTTTATCATACAGTTATGATCATACTGTTATCTCTATCATGATAGAGATAACAGTAAACTTCTCTAGAACAAAATTACTATGTCATCCAGAAAAAAAAAATTAATGTGAGTTGCAAATTTTCCAAAATTGATTCGAATAATTCGACAGGAAGTGTAGAGTCTAGCAACTTACTAATGATAGTCCAGGATTTTTCTTTTAAACAGATTATGGCAGAATAAACCAGAGGAAATAACCTGTTCGACTGGATTCTGCCAAACAAGAATCTGTAATTAATAAGCTTGAAGTTTGTGATGAACTTTGGTGATTTTATCTGAGGTAACCTGACTAGAGATCATTTTTTGGAACTGGATGGTGGAGGTGGTTAGTTAGTTTAATATCTTTATTATGCACCTCATACCCATCCTGTGGGCGGTAGTCACCACATACCCATCCTGTGGGCGGTAGTCACCACAAACCCATCCTGTGGGTGGTAGTCACCACATACCCATCCTGTGGGTGGTAGTCACCACATACCCATCCTGTGGGTGGTAGTCACCCCATACCCATCCTGTGGGCGGTAGTCACCACATACCCATCCTGTGGGCGGTAGTCACCACAAACCCATCCTGTGGGCGGTAGTCACCACATACCCATCCTGTGGGTGGTAGTCACCACATACCCATCCTGTGGGCGGTAGTCACCCCATACCCATCCTGTGGGTGGTAGTCACCACATACCCATCCTGTGGGCGGTAGTCACCCCATACCCATCCTGTGGGTGGTAGTCACCACATACCCATCCTGTGGGCGGTAGTCACCCCATACCCATCCTGTGGGTGGTAGTCACCACATACCCATCCTGTGGGCGGTAGTCACCCCATACCCATCCTGTGGGTGGTAGTCACCACATACCCATCCTGTGGGCGGTAGTCACCCCATACCCATCCTGTGGGTGGTAGTCACCACATACCCATCCTGTGGGTGGTAGTCACCACATACCCATCCTGTGGGTGGTAGTCACCACATACCCATCCTGTGGGTGGTAGTCACCACATACCCATCCTGTGGGCGGTAGTCACCACATACCCATCCTGTGGGTGGTAGTCTCCACATACCCATCCTGTGGGTGGTAGTCACCACATACCCATCCTGTGGGCGGTAGTCACCACATACCCATCCTGTGGGTGGTAGTCACCACATACCCATCCTGTGGGCGGTAGTCACCACATACCCATCCTGTGGGCGGTAGTCACCACATACCCATCCTGTGGGCGGTAGTCAAAAGATTACAAAGGTACATAATGGGTCCAGGGACTGGACGCCAAAGTTATGATAGCTGAACTAGTTACAAAGGTAATGAACTCCAGGTAGATCTGGTCACAATCATGGCAAGTTACAGAGGTAATGAATCAGCCTCACTCCTATACATGGTTACAGTCATGAACAAATTACAAAGTAATGAACCACTGATACATCCACACCTGGTCACAATTGTAATGAGTTATAAATACAAATATTAAGTGGTTCATACACCCACACGAGCGCGCGCGCGCACAGACATATGCACACTTCGTTCTGCAGTTTTTCCAGCCCTCCAAGCTTCCAGTCAGACACAAGAGCAAGTAGTGGCGCAGCATAATCAACCAATGATCTAATATAAGCAAGATACATCATTTTCACAATTTTAACATTAGCACCATACCTGGGTGAAAACCTGCCACAACTCTAAGTGCTCTCAGTCGTTCTTTGTATTGTCGACAAAGTCTTGTTACAACAGGTCCAAGTAGTGGAACCTCAAAGCCTAGATACCTGTATCTGGTTACATATTCTAGAAGAGACCCATCATGCAACTGGATCTGACGAACTGTGCCTCTCTGTCGAGGAGGACGCCTGTTGAGTATCTGCGTTTTATCAGTAGAGATTATTAACCCCAGGTCCTGACACGAGGCTAGTACATGATTAAGAATGTTTTGGGTGTTGGAGAATCCGGTGGTGTGAATCATTATATCATCAGCAAAACTAACCATATAATGATGGGGTTGGCTAGGCATAGCATTAAGTAAGGCATTAATCAGAATATTGTAAAGGGTGGGACTAAGTACACATCCCTGTAGGGTACACAACAGTGTACAACAGTCAGTGCACAACAGTGTACAACAGTCAGTGTACAACAGTCAGTGCACAACAGTGTACAACAGTCAGTGCACAACAGTGTACAACAGTCAGTGTACAACAGTCAGTGCACAACAGTGTACAACAGTCAGTGCACAACAGTGTACAACAGTCAGTGCACAACAGTGTACAACAGTCAGTGCACAACAGTGTACAACAGTCAGTGCACAACAGTGTACAACAGTCAGTGCACAACAGTGTACAACAGTCAGTGTACAACAGTCAGTGCACAACAGTGTACAACAGTCAGTGTACAACAGTCAGTGCACAACAGTGTACAACAGTCAGTGTACAACAGTCAGTGCACAACAGTGTACAACAGTCAGTGTACAACAGTCAGTGCACAACAGTGTACAACAGTCAGTGCACAACAGTGTACAACAGTCAGTGCACAACAGTGTACAACAGTCAGTGCACAACAGTGCACAACAGTCAGTGCGCAACAGTTCACAACAATCAGTGCACAACAGTGTACAACAGTCAGTGCACAGCAGTCAGTGCACAACAGTGCACAGCACTCAACTCACAATAGTCGGTGCACAACAGTGTACAACAGTCAGTGCACAACAATCAGTGCATAACAGTCAGTGCACAACAGTGCATAACAATCAGTGTTCAACAGTCAGTGCACAGCAGTCAGCACAACAGTGCACAACACTCAGTGCACAACAGTGCACAACAGTCAGTGCACAACAGTGCTCAAGAGTCAGTGCACAACAATGCTCAAGAGTCAATGCACAACAGTGCACAACAGTCAGTGCACAACAGTGCTCAACAGTCAGTGCACAACAGTCAGTGCGCAACAGTCAGTGCACAACAGTCAGTGCACAACAGTCAACGCACAACAGTGCACAACAATCAGTGCACAACAGTCAGTAAATAACAATCAGTGCTTAACAGCGCTCAACAGTCAGAGCACAACAGTGCTCAACAGTCAGTGCACAACAGTGCTCAACAGTCAGAGCACAACAGTGCTCAACAGTCAGTGCACAACAGTGTGCAACAGTCAGTGCACAACAGTGTACAACAGTCAGTGCACAACAGTGCACAACAGTCAGTGCACAACAGTGTACAAGAGTCAGTGCACAACAGTCAGTGCACAGCAGTCAGTGCACAACAGTGCACAACACTCAACTCACAACAGTCAGTGCACAACAATAAGCGCATAACAGTCAGTGCACAACAGTGCACAACGATCAGTGTTCAACAGTCAGTGCACATCAGTCAGTGCAGAGCAGTCAGTGCACAACAGTCTGCACAACAGTGCACAACAGTCAGTGTACAACAGTGCTCAACATTCAGTGCACAACAATGCACAACAGTCAGTGCACAACAGCGCTCAACAGTCAGTGCACAACAGTCAGTGCACAACAGTGCTCAACAGTCAGTGCACAACAGTGCACAACAATCGGTGCACAACAGTGCTCAACGGTCAGTGCACAACAGTCAGTGCAAAACAGTGCTCAACAGTCAGTGCACAACAGTGCACAACAGTCAGTGCACAACAGTGCACAACAGTCAGTGCACAACAGTGCTCAACAGTCAGTGCACAACAGTCAGTGAACAACAGTGCTCAACAGTCAGTGCACAACAGTGCTCAACAGTCAGTGCACAACAATGATCAACAGTCAGTGCACAACAGTGCACAACAGTCAGTGCACAACAGTGCTCAACAGTCAGTGCACAACAGTGCACAATAGTCAGTCACAACAGTGCTCAACAGTCAGTGCACAACAGTGCATAACAGTCAGTGCAAAACAGTGCTCAACAGTCAGTGCACAACAGTGCACAACAGTCAGTGCACAACAGTGCTCAACAGTCAGTGCACAACAGTCAGTGCACAACAGTGCACAACAGTCAGTGCACAACAGTGCTCAACAGTCAGTGCACAACAGTGCACAACAGTCAGTGCACAACGGTGCTCAACAGTCAGTG
>NC_091370.1:20430781-20468281 GCF_038502225.1 Cherax quadricarinatus
AGCTGATGTGAGTGACAGACAGCTGATGTTAGTGACAAACAGCTGTTGTGATTGACAGACAGCTGCTGTGAGTGACTGACAGCTGCTGTTAGTGACAGACAGCTGATGTGAGTGACAGCATCTGCTGTGTGACAGACAGCTGCTGTTAGTGACAGACAGCTGATGTGAGTGACAGCATCTGCTGTGTGACAGACAGCTGATGTGAGTGACAAACAGCTGCTGTGATTGACAGACAGCTGCTGTGAGTGACAGACAGCTGCTGTTAGTGACAGACAGCTGCTGTGAATGACAGACAGCTGCTGTGAATGACAAACAGCTGCTGTGAGTGACAGACAGCTGATGTGAGTGACAGGCAGCTGATGTGAGTGACAGACAGCTGCTCTGAGTGACAGACAGCTGCTGTGAATGACAGACAGCTGCTGTTAGTGACAGACAGCTGTTGTGAGTGACAGGCAGCTGATGTGAGTGACAGACAGCTGCTGTGAGTGACAGACAGCTGCTGTGAATGACAGACAGCTGCTGTTAGTGACAGACAGCTGCTGTGAATGACAGACAGCTGCTGTGAGTGACAAACAGCTGCTGTGAGTGACAGACAGCTGCTGTGAGTGACAGGCAGCTGATGTGAGTGACAGGCAGCTGATGTGAGTGACAGACAGCTGTTGTGAGTGACAGACAGCTGCTGTGAGTGACAGACAATTGATGTGAGTGACAGACAGCTGCTGTGAGTGACAGACAGCTGCTGTGAATGACAGACAGCTGTTGTGAGTGACAGACAGCTGCTGTTAGTGACAGACAACTGCTGTGAGTGACAGACAGCTGATGTGAGTGACAGACAGCTGATGTGAGTGACAAACAGCTGCTGTGATTGACAGACAGCTGCTGTGAGTGACAGACAGCTGCTGTTAGTGACAGACAGCTGCTGTGTGACAGACAGCTGCTGTGAGTGACAAACAGCTGCTGTGAGTGACAGACAGCTGCTGTGAGTGACAGACAGCTGCTGTGAGTGACAGGCAGCTGATGTGAGTGACAGACAACTGATGAGCGTGACAGACAGCTGTTGCGAATGACAGCTGCTGTGAGTGACAGACAGCTGCTGTGAGTGACAGACAATTGATGTGAGTGACAGACAGCTGCTGTGAGCGACAGACAGCTGATGTGAGTGACAGACAGCTGATGTGAGTGACAGACAGCTGCTGTGATTGACAGACAGCTGCTCTGAGTGACAGACAGCTGCTGTTAGTGACAGACAGCTGCTGTTAGTGACAGACAGCTGTTGTGAGTGACAGGCAGCTGATGTGAGTGACAGACAGCTGCTGTGAGTGACAGCTGCTGTGAGTGACAGACAGCTGCTGTTAGTGACAGACAGCTGTTGTGAGTGACAGACAGCTGTTGTGAGTGACAGGCAGCTGATGTGAGTGACAGACAGCTGCTGTGAGTGACAGACAATTGATGTGAATGACAGACAACTGATGTGAGTGACAGACAGCTGTTGTGACAGACAGCTGCTGTGAGTGAGAGACAGCTGCTGTTAGTGACAGACAGCTAATGTAAGTGACAGCTGCTACTGTGTGACAGGCAGCTTCTGTGAGTGACAGACAACTGATGAGAGTGACAGACAGCTGTTGTGAGTGACAGACAACTGATGTGAGCGACAGACAGCTGATGTGAGTGACAGACAGCTGTTGTGAGTGACAGACAACTGATGTGAGCGACAGACAGCTGATGTGAGTGACAGATAGCTGTTGTCAGTGACAGACAGTTGCTGTTAGTGACAGACAACTGCTGTGAGCGACAGACAGCTGATGTGAGTGACAGACAGCTGATGTGAGTGACAGACAGCTGCTGTGATTGACAGACAGCTGCTCTGAGTGACAGACAGCTGATGTTAGTGACAGACAGCTGATGTGAGTGACAGCATCTGCTGTGTGACAGACAGCTGCTGTGAATGACAGACAGATGCTGTGAGTGACAAACAGCTGCTGTGAGTGACAGACAGCTGCTGTGAGTGACAGACAGCTGATGTGAGTGACAGACAGCTGCTGTGAATGACAGACAGCTGATGTGAGTGACAGACAGCTGCTGTGAATGACAGACAGCTGATATGAGTGACAGACAACTGATGAGCGTGACATAAGAACATAAGAAAGGAGGAACGCTGCAGGAGGCCTGTTGGCCCATACTAGGCAGGTCCTTTACAATTCATCTCACTAACAAACATTTGCCGAACCCAATTTTCAATGCCACCCAAGAAATAAGCTCTGATGTGAAAGTCCCACTCAAATTCAACCCCTCCCACTCATGTACTTATCCAACCTAGATTTGAAACTACCCAAAGTCCCAGCCTCAATAACCCAACTAGGTAGACTGTTCCACTTATCAACTACCCTATTTCCAAACCAATACTTTCCTATGTCCTTTCTAAATCTAAACTTATCTAATTTAAATCCATTACTGCGGGTTCTCTCTTGGAGAGACATCCTCAAGACCTTATTAATATCCCCTTTATTAATACCTATCTTCCACTTATACACTTCGATCAGGTCTACCCTCATTCTTCGTCTAACAAGTGAATGTAACTTAAGAGTCTTCAATCTTTCTTCATAAGGAAGATTTCTAATGCTATGTATTAATTTAGTCATCCTACGCTGAATGTTTTCTAACGAATTTATGTCCATTTTGTAATACGGAGACCAGAACTGAGCTGCATAATCTAGGTGAGGCTTTACTAATGATGTATAAAGCTGCAGTATGACCTCTGGACTTCTGTTGCTTACACTTCTTGATATAAATCCCAGTAATCTATTTGCCTTATTACGTACGCTTAGGCATTGCTGTCTTGGTTTAAGGTTGCTGCTCACCATAACCCCCAAGTCCTTTTCGCAATCTGTATGGCTAAGTTCTACATCATTTAACTTATAAGTGATAGGGTTATGGACACTCCCAAGCTTCAGAACCTTGCATTTATCTACATTGAACTGCATCTGCCACTTTTCTGACCAAGAATAGAGTTTGTTTAAATCCTCCTGAAGTTCCATAACCTCTACGTTTGAATCAATTATCCTACCTATCTTTGTGTCATCGGCGAATTTGCTCATATCACTAGTAATTCCCTCATCAAGATCATTGATATATATTATAAACAACAACGGGCCCAAGACTGATCCCTGTGGAACGCCACTTGTTACAGATCCCCACTCGGATTTAACCCCATTTATGGACACTCTCTGCTTCCTGTCAGTGAGCCATGACTCGATCCACGAGAGCACTTTTCCCCCAATGCCATGAGCTGCCACTTTCTTTAACAGTCTTTGGTGCGGAACTCTATCAAAAGCCTTACTAAAATCTAAGTAAATAATATCAAATTCTTTATTGTGGTCAACAGCCTCAAAAGCTTTACTGAAGAAAGTTAATAAATTAGTTAGACAAGACCGGTCTCTTGTGAATCCATGCTGAGTATCATTAATCAAGCTATGCTTATCGAGATGGCTTCTTATAATCTCAGCTATAATTGACTCTAGTAATTTGCCTACAATTGAGGTCAGGCTTATTGGGCGATAATTTGACAGTAACGACTTGTCCCCTGTTTTAAAAATAGGAATTACATTAGCCATCTTCCACATATCAGACACTACATCTGTTTGAAGAGATAAATTAAAAATATTAGTTAATGGTTCACAGAGTTCCATTTTGCATTCCTTAAGAACCCTTGAAAAAACCTCATCAGGACCCGGCGACTTATTTTGCTTCAGTCTGTCTATCTGCTTCACAACCATTTCACTAGTGACTGTGATGTTACATAATTTATCTTCTTCTAGCCCACTGTAAAAATTAATTACTGGAATATTGTTAGTGTCTTCCTGTGTAAAAACTGAGAGAAAATAATTATTTAAAATCAAGCACATTTCATTCTCTTTGTCAGTAAGGTGCCCATAGTCATTTTTATGGGGACCTATCTTATCTCTAACTTTTGTTCTATAGACCTGGAAAAAACTTTTTGGGATAGTTTTAGAATCCCTAGCAACTTTAATTTCATAGTCCCTTTTAGCTTTTCTTATCCCCTTTTTAATGTCCCTCTTAATGTCAATATACTGATTCATAAGATGACCCTCACCTCTTTTGATACGCCTATAAATTCCTTTCTTATGCCCTAGTAGATATTTGAGCCTATTATTCATCCATTTTGGGTCATTTCTATTTGATCTAATTTCTTTATATGGGATAAACGCTCTTTGAGCAGCATGTATAGTGTTCAGAAAACTGTCATATTGATAGCTCTCTTCGTTACCCCAGTCAACAGATGATAAGTGTTCTCTAAGCCCATCGTAATCTGCTAAGCGAAAATCTGGGACTGTTACTGAGTTATCGCTACTATCGTACTTCCATTCAATGCTAAATGTAATTGATTTGTGGTCGCTAGCACCCAGTTCCTCTGAAATTTCTAAATTATTAACGAGGGATTCATTGTTTGCCATAACTAAGTCAAGCAGGTTATTTCCCCATGTAGGTTCTGTCACAAACTGCTTCAAAAAACAATCCTGAAATACTTCTAAGAAGTCGTATGATTCTAAATTCCCAGTCAAGAAATTCCAATCAACATGACTAAAGTTAAAGTCTCCTAGAATTACTACATTATCGTGCCTTGTGGCCTAAACAATTTCTTCCCATAGTAGTTTCCCTTGGTCCCTATCTAAGTTTGGGGGACGGTATATCACTCCTAAAATCAGTTTTTCATGCCCCTCTGAAAATTCTATCCAAACAGACTCTGTATGTGTTACTTTAGACTTAATACCCGTTTTTATGCAACAGTTCAAGCGATCTCGGACATTAGGTAAGACACATATGCAACAGTTAGGTATCTTTATTATGAAACGTTTCGCCTACACAGTAGGCTTCTTCAGTCGAGTACAGAAAAGTTGATAGAAGCAGAAGATACTTGAAGACGATGTAATCAGTCCATCATCCTTAAAGTTGATGGACTGATTACATCGTCTTCAAGTATCTTCTGCTTCTATCAACTTTTCTGTACTCGACTGATGAAGCCTACTGTGTAGGCGAAACGTTTCATAATAAAGATACCTAACTGTTGCATATGTGTCTTACCTAACAACCTGTCGGTATTTTATACCATTTTAATGTTCGATCTCGGACATACAATGCCACCCCACTCCACTTCCCAATACTTCTATCTTCTTGGAACAATTTAAAACCCTGAATATGACATTCCGCAGGCATGTCCCGACTTTTTGAATTAAACCACGTCTCAGTTAAGGCAAATACATCAATGTTACCTGCACTAGCAACTAATCTCAACTCGTCCATCTTATTCCTAGCACTACGGCAATTAGCATAATAAACATTGAAAGACTCTCCTTTCCCTTTACCCTTCCTGCTCATTTCTATTTTTCTACTAAACCTATTACTGTCCTTATCACCCAAGGTCCCTGGCTTTTCAATATCTATCTCGTTCTTATTGTTACTAGTTCCCCCAGAACTCGTAATATTACTACACTGGGACTTCACTGTTTTCCTGCCAAAACCCATACCACTAACTACTCCTAGTTTAAAGTCCTAACTGCTCCCTCCACTGCAGTTGCCAGTGCTCCCACCCCACACCTAGATAAGTGAACCCCATCCCTGGCATACATGTCATTTCTGCCATAGAAGAGGTCCCAGTTGTCAATGAATGTTACTGCATTTTCCTTACAGTATTTGTCCAGCCAGCAATTGACACCAATTGCCCTGGACAACCATTCATTTCCAACTCCCCTCCTTGGCAAAATACCACATATGACAGGGTTCCCACCCTTACTCCTAATTTTTTCTATTGCTGACCTATACCTGCTAATCAGGTCTTCACTCCTACGTCTGCCAACATCGTTGCCTCCAGCACTGAGACAGATAATAGGATTGCTCCCATTACCTCTCATGATGTCATCCAGATGGCTAACAATATCCTCCATCCCAGCCCCAGGAAAGCAAACTCTCTGTCTCCTACTCCTGTCCTTCAAGCAGAACGCCCTATCCATATTCCTAACTTGGCTATCCCCAACAACAATAATATTCTTACCTTCCTTGGTGTCGTTCGTCGTGACGTTCCCAGTATTCGACTCACATTCGTCGGGTAGCACTGAGAATGTATTAGATGTTTCCACAACAGTTTCCACGGCAGTCTCTTTCTTCTTCATCGTTTCTACCTTTCCATTCGTCCTCTTGATCGTCAACTTCTTTCCCTGCTGTCCAGCCACTGACCAGTTTCCCTTCTTGACCTGAGGACTCAAAACAGGAGGACTACTACGAATCTTCTTGGTTTCCTCGGTCAGTCGCCGAATTTCCATATTCGCCATCCTCAATTCTTCCTTAAGCTGTTGGTAAAGTTGCTCGATGGAGGGCATCTTGCTTCAATTGTAGAGAGCGCGCAAACAGGTCTTCACAGAGCTAAGTACACGTCAACATTCACAACAGACAGCTGTTGTGAATGACAGCTGCTGTGAGTGACAGACAGCTGCTGTGAGTGACAGACAATTGATGTGAGTGACAGACAGCTGCTGTGAGTGACAGACAATTGATGTGAGTGACAGACAGCTGCTGTGAGTGACAGACAATTGATGTGAGTGACAGTCAACTGATGTGAGTGACAGACAGCTGATGTAAGTGACAGCTGCTACTGTGTGACAGGCAGCTGCTGTGAGTGACAGACAGCTGTTGTGACAGACAGCTGCTGTGAGTGAAAGACAGCTGCTGTTAATGACAGACAGCTGATGTAAGTGACAGCTGCTACTGTGTGACAGGCAGCTGCTGTGAGTGACAGACAACTGATGTGAGTGACAGACAGCTGCTGTGAGTGAAAGACAGCTGCTGTTAGTGACAGACAGCTGATGTAAGTGACAGCTGCTACTGTGTGACAGGCAGCTGCTGTGAGTGACAGACAACTGATGTGAGTGACAGACAGCTGTTGTGACAGACAGCTGCTGTGAGTGAGAGACAGCTTCTGTTAATGACAGACAGCTGATGTAAGTGACAGCTGATACTGTGTGACAGGCAGCTGCTGTGAGTGACAGACAACTGATGTGAGTAACAGCTGCTACTGTGTGACAGGCAGCTGCTGTGAGTGACAGACAACTGATGTGAGTGACAGACAGTTGTTGTGACAGACAGCTGCTGTGAGTGAGAGACAGCTGCTGTTAGTGACAGACAGCTGGTGTGAGTGACAGCTGCTGTGTGACAGGCAGCTGCTGTTAGTGACAGACAGCTGGTGTGAGTGACAGCTGCTGTGTGACAGACAGCTGATGTGAGTGACAGACAGCTGTTGTGACAGAGAGCTGCTGTGAGTGACAGACAGCTGATGTGAGTGACAGCTGCTGCTGTGTGACAGGCAGCTGCTGTTAGTGACAGACAGCTGGTGTGAGTGACAGCTGCTGTGTGACAGACAGCTGATGTGAGTGACAGACAGCTGTTGTGACAGGCAGCTGCTGTTAGTGACAGACAGCTGATGTGAGTGACAGCTGCTGCTGTGTGACAGGCAGCTGCAGTGAGTGACAGACAGCTGATGTGAGTGACAGAAGCTGCTGTGTGACAGGCAGCTGCTGTTAGTGACAGACAGCTGATGTGAGTGACAGAAGCTGCTGTGTGACAGACAGCTGATGTGAGTGACAGAAGCTGCTGTGTGACAGGCAGCTGCAGTGAGTGACAGACAGCTGATGTGAGTGACAGCAGCTGCTGTGTGACAGGCAGCTGCAGTGAGTGACAGACAGCTGATGTGAGTGACAGACAGTTGTTGTGACAGAGAGCTGCTGTTAGTGACAGACAGCTGATGTGAGTGACAGCTGCTACTGTGTGACAGACAGCTGGTGTGAGTGACAGCTGCTACTGTGTGACAGACAGCTGGTGTGAGTGACAGACAGCTGCTGTGATAGCTGCTGTCTGTCACTCACATCAGCTGACAGACTGCCGTCTTGCACTCACTCTTCTCAAAACTTTCACTCAAGGTTCATAAGACATTGATGCTTTTACTCAAAGTAATATTTTTGCAAGTCATCCTTGATACAGCGAAGTGAGGTCACCTTTGACACGTGTGTGTACTCACCTAGTTATACTCACCTAGTTGTACTCACCTAGTTGTACTCACCTAGTTGTACTCACCTTGTTGAGGTTACACGGGAAGAGTCCTAGCTCCTGGCCCCGCCTCTTCACTGGTCGCTACTAGGTCACTCTGTTGTTAGGTAAGACACATATGCAACAGTTAGGTATCTTTATTATGAAACGTTTCGCCTACACAGTAGGCTTCTTCAGTCAAGTACAGAAAAGTTGATAGAAGCAGAAAATACTTGAAGACGATGTAATCAGTCCATCACCCTTAAAGTTTTGAGGTGGTCAGTCCCTCAGTCTGGAGAAGAGCATTGTTCCATAGTATGAAACAATATGGAGAAGAAGTGACAGGATGGAGCTTTTTATAGCGCCAAGAGGTGAGACGTAGGCCACTAGGAGAGGTAAGAACTCAGATGTTGAGAGGTCAGGTCCCTCTCAAATCCAGCCCCTCTCATTAGTGGAAGTTGTCGAAGTTGATTGCAGGTGTGTACCAAGATATCTTTTTACAGACCTGCAATCAACTTCGACAACTTCCACTAGTGAGAGAGGCTGGATTTGAGAGGGACCTGACTGCTCAACATCTGAGTTCTTACCTCTCCTAGCGGCCTACGTCTCACCTCTTGGCGCTATAAAAAGCTCCATCCTGTCACTTCTTCTCCATATTGTTTCATACTATGGAACAATGCTCTTCTCCAGACTGAGGGACTGACCACCTCAAAACTTTAAGGGTGATGGACTGATTACATCGTCTACAAGTATCTTCTGCTTCTATCAACTTTTCTGTACTTGACTGAAGAAGCCTACTGTGTAGGCGAAACGTTTCATAATAAAGATACCTAACTGTTGCATATGTGTCTTACCTAACAACCTGTCGGTATTTTATACCATTTTAATGTTCACTAGGTCACTCTCCATGAACCATGAGCTTTATCATGCCTCTGCTTAAAGCTATGTATGGATCCTGCCTCCACTACATCGCTTCCCAAACTGTTCCACTTACTGACTACTCTGTGGCTGAAGAAATACTTTCTGTGATTCATCTGTGTCTTCAGCTTCCAACTGTGTCCCCTTGTTGCTGTGTCCCATCTCTGGAACATCCTGTCTTTGTCCACTTTGTCAATTCCTCTCAGTATTTTGTATGTCGCTATCATGTCCCCCCTATCTCTCCTGTCCTCCAGTGTCGTCAGGTCGATTTCCCTTAACCTCTCCTCGTAGGACATACCTCTTAGCTCTGGGACTAGTCTTGTTGCAAACCTTTGCACTTTCTCTAGTTTCTTTACGTGCTTGGCTAGGTGTGGGTTCCAAACTGGTGCCGCATACTCCAATATGGGCCTAACGTACACGGTGTACAGGGTCCTGAATGATTCCTTATTAAGATGCCGGAATGCTGTTCTGAGGTTCGCTAGGTGCCCATATGCTGCAGCAGTTATTTGGTTGATGTGCGCTTCAGGAGACGTGCCTAGTATTATACTCACCCCAAGATCTGTTTCCTTGACTGAGGTTTGTAGTCTCTGGCCCCCCTAGACTGTACTCCGTCTGCGGTCTTCTTTGCCCTTCCCCAATCTTCATGAATTTGCACTTGGTGGGGTTGAACTCCATGAGCCAATTGCTGGACCAGGTCTGCAGCCTGTCCAGATCCCTTTGTAGTCCTGCCTGGTCTTCGATCGAGTGAATTCTTCTCATCAACTTCACGTCATCTGCAAACAGGGACACTTCGGAGTCTATTCCTTCCGTCATGCCGTTCACAAATACCAGAAACAGCACTGGTCCTAGGACTGACCCCTGTGGGACCCCGCTGGTCACAGGTGCTCACTCTGACACCTCGCCACGTACCATGGCTCTCTGCTGTCTTCCTGACAAGTATTCCCTGATCCATTGTAGTGCCTTCCCTGTTATCCCTGCTTGGTCCTCAAGTTTTTGCACCAATCTCTTGTGTGGAACTGTGTCAAACGCCTTCTTGTGTGTGTGTGTACTCACGTAATTGTACTCATCTGACAGACAGCTGCTGTGACAGGCAGCTGCTGTGAGTGACAGACAGCTGCTGTGACAGACAGCTGCTGTGACAGGCAGCTGCTGTGAGTGACAGACAGCTGCTGTGACAGACAGCTGCTGTGACAGACAGCTGCTGTTAGTGACAGACAACTGATGCGAGTGACAGCTGCTACTGTGTGACAGACAGCTGATGTGAGTGACAGACAGCTGATGTGAGTGACAGACAGCTGGTGTGAGTGACAGACAGCTGCTGTGATAGCTGCTGTCTGTCACTCACATCAGCTGACAGACTGCCGTCTTGCACTCACTCTTCTCAAAACTTTCACTCAAGGTTCATAAGACATTGATGCTTTTACTCAAAGTAATATTTTTGCAAGTCATCCTTGATACAGCGAAGTGAGGTCACCTTTGACACGTGTGTGTACTCACCTAGTTATACTCACCTAGTTGTACTCACCTAGTTGTACTCACCTAGTTGTACTCACCTTGTTGAGGTTACACGGGAAGAGTCCTAGCTCCTGGCCCCGCCTCTTCACTGGTCGCTACTAGGTCACTCTGTTGTTAGGTAAGACACATATGCAACAGTTAGGTATCTTTATTATGAAACGTTTCGCCTACACAGTAGGCTTCTTCAGTCAAGTACAGAAAAGTTGATAGAAGCAGAAAATACTTGAAGACGATGTAATCAGTCCATCACCCTTAAAGTTTTGAGGTGGTCAGTCCCTCAGTCTGGAGAAGAGCATTGTTCCATAGTATGAAACAATATGGAGAAGAAGTGACAGGATGGAGCTTTTTATAGCGCCAAGAGGTGAGACGTAGGCCACTAGGAGAGGTAAGAACTCAGATGTTGAGAGGTCAGGTCCCTCTCAAATCCAGCCCCTCTCATTAGTGGAAGTTGTCGAAGTTGATTGCAGGTGTGTACCAAGATATCTTTTTACAGACCTGCAATCAACTTCGACAACTTCCACTAGTGAGAGAGGCTGGATTTGAGAGGGACCTGACTGCTCAACATCTGAGTTCTTACCTCTCCTAGTGGCCTACGTCTCACCTCTTGGCGCTATAAAAAGCTCCATCCTGTCACTTCTTCTCCATATTGTTTCATACTATGGAACAATGCTCTTCTCCAGACTGAGGGACTGACCACCTCAAAACTTTAAGGGTGATGGACTGATTACATCGTCTTCAAGTATTTTCTGCTTCTATCAACTTTTCTGTACTTGACTGAAGAAGCCTACTGTGTAGGCGAAACGTTTCATAATAAAGATACCTAACTGTTGCATATGTGTCTTACCTAACAACCTGTCGGTATTTTATACCATTTTAATGTTCACTAGGTCACTCTCCATGAACCATGAGCTTTTCATGCCTCTGCTTAAAGCTATGTATGGATCCTGCCTCCACTACATCGCTTCCCAAACTGTTCCACTTACTGACTACTCTGTGGCTGAAGAAATACTTTCTGTGATTCATCTGTGTCTTCAGCTTCCAACTGTGTCCCCTTGTTGCTGTGTCCCATCTCTGGAACATCCTGTCTTTGTCCACTTTGTCAATTCCTCTCAGTATTTTGTATGTCGCTATCATGTCCCCCCTATCTCTCCTGTCCTCCAGTGTCGTCAGGTCGATTTCCCTTAACCTCTCCTCGTAGGACATACCTCTTAGCTCTGGGACTAGTCTTGTTGCAAACCTTTGCACTTTCTCTAGTTTCTTTACGTGCTTGGCTAGGTGTGGGTTCCAAACTGGTGCCGCATACTCCAATATGGGCCTAACGTACACGGTGTACAGGGTCCTGAATGATTCCTTATTAAGATGCCGGAATGCTGTTCTGAGGTTCGCTAGGTGCCCATATGCTGCAGCAGTTATTTGGTTGATGTGCGCTTCAGGAGACGTGCCTAGTATTATACTCACCCCAAGATCTGTTTCCTTGACTGAGGTTTGTAGTCTCTGGCCCCCCTAGACTGTACTCCGTCTGCGGTCTTCTTTGCCCTTCCCCAATCTTCATGAATTTGCACTTGGTGGGGTTGAACTCCATGAGCCAATTGCTGGACCAGGTCTGCAGCCTGTCCAGATCCCTTTGTAGTCCTGCCTGGTCTTCGATCGAGTGAATTCTTCTCATCAACTTCACGTCATCTGCAAACAGGGACACTTCGGAGTCTATTCCTTCCGTCATGCCGTTCACAAATACCAGAAACAGCACTGGTCCTAGGACTGACCCCTGTGGGACCCCGCTGGTCACAGGTGCTCACTCTGACACCTCGCCACGTACCATGGCTCTCTGCTGTCTTCCTGACAAGTATTCCCTGATCCATTGTAGTGCCTTCCCTGTTATCCCTGCTTGGTCCTCAAGTTTTTGCACCAATCTCTTGTGTGGAACTGTGTCAAACGCCTTCTTGTGTGTGTGTGTACTCACGTAATTGTACTCATCTAATTGTGGTTGCAGGGGTCGATTCATAGCTCCTGGCCCCGCCTCTTCACTGATTGCTACTAGGTCCTCTGTCTCCCTGCTCCATGAGCTTTATCACACCTCATCTTAAAGCTATGTATGGTTCCTGCCTCCACTACCTCACTTCATAGGCCATTTCACTTCCCGACAACTCTATGATTGAAGAAATACCTCCTAACATCCCTGAGACTCATCTGGGTCTTCAACTTCCAATTGTGATCACTTGTTTGTGTCCCCTCTCTGGAACATCATGTCTCTGTCCACCTTGTCTATTCCATGCAGTATTTTGTATGTCGTTATCATGCGTTCCTTAACTCTCCTCTCCTCCAGTGTCGTCAGGCAGATTTCCCTAAACCTTTCTTCGTAGGACATTACCCTTAGCTTTGGAACTAACCTTGTCGCAAACCTTTGCACTTTCTCTAATTTCTTGACGTGGTTGATCAAGTGTGGGTTCCAAACAGGTTCTGCATACTCCAGTATGGGCCTGACGTACCCAGTGTACAGTGTCTTGAACTATTCCTTACTGAGGTATCGGAATGCTATTCTCAGGTTTGCCAGGCGCCCATATGCTGCAGCAGTTATCTGGTTGATGTGTGCTTCCGGAGCGGTGCTCGGTGTTATACTCACTCCAAGATCTTTCTCCTTGAGCGATGTTTGCAGACTTTGGCCTCCTTGCCTATACTCCGTCTCCTGTCTTCTTTGCCCTTCCCGGATCTTCATGACTTTGCATTTGGCGGGGTTAAATTCGAGAAGTCAGTTTTTGGACCAGGTGTCCAGTCTGTCCAGGTCTCTTTGAAGTCTTGGCTGATCCTCATCTGATTTAATTCTCCTCATTAACTTCACATCATCAGCGAACAGTGACGCTTCTGAATCTAACCCTTCCATCAAGTCATTCACATATACCAAAAATAGCACTGGTCTTAGGACCACTGGTCCTCTGGGATCCCGCTCGTTGCAGGTGCCCACTGTGATACCTCATCACGTACCATGACTCGTTGTTGCCTCCCTGTCAGGTATTCTCTGATCCACTGCAGTGCCCTTCCTGTTATACGTGCCTGATCCTCCAGCTTCTGCACTAATCTCTTGTGAGGAATTGTGTCAAAGGCCTTCCTGCAGTCCAAGAAGATGCAATCAACCCACCCCTCTCTCTCGTGTCTTACTTCTGTTACTTTATCATAAAACTCCTGAAGGTTTGTGACACAGGATTTGCCTTCCATAAATCCGTGCTGGTTGGAGTTTATTCTCTTGTTCCGTTGCAGGTGCTCCAGCACTCTCCTGCTGATAATCTTCTCCATGACTTTGCATACTATACACGTCAGTGACACAGGTCTGTAGTTTAGTGCCTCTTTTCTGTCTTTTTTTTAAAAATGGGGACTACATTTGCCGTCTTCCATACCTCAGGTAGTTGCCCAGTTGCAAGGGATGTGTTGAAGATTGTGGTTAGTGGCACACACAGCATTTCTGCGTGTGTGTGTGTGTGTGTGTACTCACCTAATTGTACTCACCTAATTGTGGTTGCAGGGGTCGAGACTCAGCTCCTGGCCCCGCCTCTTCACTGATCGCTACTGGATCCTCTCTCTCTCTGCTTCCTGAGCTTTGTCATACCTCTTCTTAAAACTATGTATGGTTCCTGCCTCCACTACTTCACTTGCTAGGCTATTCCACTTGCTGACAACTCTATGACTGAAGAAATACTTCCTAACGTCCCTGTGACTCGTCTGAGTCTTCAGCTTCCAGTTGTGACCCCTTGTCCCTGTGTCCCCTCTCTGGAACATCCTATCTCTGTCCACCTTGTCTATTCCCCGCAGTATCTTGTATGTCGTTATCATGTCTCCCCTGACCCTTCTGTCCTCCAGTGTCGTCAGTCCGATTTCCCTTAACCTTTCCTCGTACGACATTCCCTTGAGCTCTGGGACTAGCCTTGTTGCAAACCTTTGTACTTTCTCTAACTTCTTGACGTGCTTGACCAGGTGTGGGTTCCAGACTGGTGCTGCATACTCCAGTATGGGCCTAACATACACAGTGTACAGTGTCTTGAACGATTCCTTATTGAGGTATCGGAACGCTATTCTCAGGTTTGCCAGGCGCCCGTATGCTGCAGCGGTTATTTGGTTGATGTGTGCCTCCGGTGATGTACTCGGTGTTATGGTCACCCCAAGGTCTTTCTCCCTGAGTGAGGTCTGTAGTCTTTGTCCACCTAGCCTATATTCTGTCTGCGGTCTTCTTTGCCCCTCCCCAATCTTCATGACTTTGCATTTGGCTGGATTGAATTCGAGGAGCCAGTTACTGGACCACATGTCCAGCCTCTCCAGGTCTCTTTGCAGTCCTGCCTCATCCTCGTCCGATTTAATTCTTCTCATCAACTTCACGTCATCTGCGAACAGGGACACTTCAGAGTCTATTCCTTCCATCATGTCGTTCACATATATCAAAAATAGCACTGGTCCTAGAACTGACCCCTGTGGGACCCCGCTCGTAACAGGCGCCCACTGTGATACCTCTTCACGTACCATGACTCGTTGCTGCCTCCCTGCCAGGTATTCCCTTATCCATTGCAGTGCCCTTCCTTTTATGTGTGCCTGATCCTCCAGCTTCTGCACTAATCTCTTGTGGGGAACTGTGTCAAAGGCCTTCCTGCAGTCTAGGAAAACGCAATCTACCCAACCCTCTCTCTCGTGTCTTACTTCTGTTACCTTGTCATAAAACTCCAGGAGGTTTGTGATACAAGATTTGCCTTCCATGAACCCATGCTGGTTTTCATTTATAATCTTGTTCCTTTCCAGGTGTTCGACCACTCTCCTCCTGATAATCTTCTCCATGACTTTGCACACAATACATGTCAGAGACACAGGTCTGTAGTTTAGTGCCTCGTTTCTGTTTCCTTTCTTAAATATGGGGACTACATTAGCTGTCTTCCATTTCTCAGGTAGTTGCCCAGTTTCAAGGGATGTGTTGAAGATTGTGGTTAGAGGCACACACAGCATCTCTGCTCCTTCTCTAAGGACCCATGGGGAGATGTTGTCCGGTCCCATCGCCTTTGAGGTGTCAAGGTCACTTAAGAGCTTCTTCACCTCCTCCTCAGTTGTTCGTATGTCATCCAACACTTGTTGGTATATTCCCTCTTGATGTTCCCTTCTGTGCTGTCTTCCCACAGCCCTTCCTGTCTCTACTGTAAAAACTTCCTTAAATCTCCTGTTCAGCTCCTCACATACCTCCTGATCATTTCTTGTGAGTTCTCCACCTTCTGTCCTTAATCTGATCACCTGGTCTTTGACTGTTGTCTTCCTCCTGATGTGGCTATACAACAGTTTCGGGTCAGTCTTGATTCTCGATGCTATGTCATTTTCATACTGTCGCTGGGCCTCCCTCCTTACCTGTGCGTACTCATTCCTGGCTCTGCGACTGATCTCCCTATTTTCGTGTGTTCTCTGCCTTCTGTACTTTTTCCATTCTCTATTGCACTTTGTTTTTGCCTCCTTACACCGTCGGGTAAACCAGGGGCTTGTTCTGGTCTTCCCGTTGTTACTGTTGCCCTTGGGAATGAACCTTTCCACTGCCTCCTTGCATTTTGTTGCTACATATTCCATCATTTCATTTACTGGCTTTCCTGCCAGTTCTCTGTCCCACTGGACCTCCCGCATGAAGTTCTTCAACCCTATGTAGTCCCCTCTTTTATAGTCAGGCTTTTCCCATTCTACTCCTGTTATTCTCTCCACTTGCAGCTCTACTATGTATTCAAAGCACAGAACCACGTGGTCGCTAGCTCCTAGGGGACTCTCATACTTGATATCCTCAATGTCTGAGCTGCCCAGGGTGAACACAAGGTCCAATCTTGCTGGTTCATCCTCCCCTCTCACTCTGGTAGTGTCCTTAACATGTTGGTGCATGAGGTTTTCCAGTGTGTGTGTGTGTGTGTGTGTGTGTGTGTGTGTGTGTGTGTGTGTGTGTGTGTGTGTGTGTGTGTGTGTGTGTGTGAATGAGTGTGAGTGTGTGTGTGTGTACTCGTTTATTTGTTGCTGAAGAGGTTAAGTCGCAGCTGTTGCTAGTAGAATTGCAGTAAATCAACCATTCAAATCATTATGAAGCTGTGTGTAGTCTGTGGTCAGTCAAACAAACGGGCTTCCACATGCATAAATTGTCATTTTTGTGGAAATTGGTGTCACGCCCCTTGTGCAGATATCCAAGAACTAGCTACAAGCAGTATTAAAACAGGGAAGTGTTTTTGGGTATGCCCAAATGAGATAAATCTGTGGACTAAAATCACAAGGGTATTAAAAGAGGTCAACATCAAAGCTGCTTTCATAGAAAACCTGGAAGCTTTCTACAACAGATGGGAACATAAAAAGTCTGGGCTGAATGGTACTGCCCTTGATACTGGCCATGTAGTCAGAAACTGTAAGGCTGGAGATGATGTCCTGGTAGTCAGTAAATGGGGGGCTGATAGTGCTGTCCTGGGAGACAGTAATGGGGAAGCTGGAGGTGCTGTCCTGGGAGACAGTAATGGTGAAGCTGGAGATGCTGTCCTGGGAGACAGTAATGGGGAAGCTGGAGATGCTGTCCTGGGAGACAGTAATGGTGAAGCTGGAGATGCTGTCCTGGGAGACAGTAATGGGGAAGCTGGAGATGCTGTCCTGGGAGACAGTAATGGGGAAGCTGGAGATGCTGTCCTGGGAGACAGTAATGGTGAAGCTGGAGATTTTGTCCAGGTAGTCGGGAATTATACGCAGGAAGGAATACATATAAATGACCCCATAGGGGATAGGAGCCATAGTAGGGAAACAAGTGTAGTCAAAGATAAGATAAAACCAATATTGCAAACTAGAAATACCGCAGGAAATAGCAAACAAGAGGACTCCACTAGCAATAGTGAGGATATATTACCAAAAACAAATGGTGGGAGCTCCATTGTTGGTGCTAGGGAGGATAGAAGTAAGACAGGGAAACATGCACCAACAGGGAATACAGTCACAGAAACCCAAGGCAAACGGAAACCAAGCCTGTGCACATACTATGCACTCGGGATCTGCTGGCATGGGAAATCTGGAAAAACAGATGGGACGTGCAACTATGACCACCCTAGGAAATGCCATGCCCATATGACAACAGGAAAATGCAAACTCCCTTCCTGTAAGCTTTTTCACCCTGAACTGTGTACCTCTTCAGTACAGGAAAGACTGTGCTATAACTTAAATTGCCAGGCATACCATCTAAAGGGGACAAAAAGATACAAAACATCCAGGCCATGGGAAAACCTGGGTAGCCACAGCCACTCAAGAGGGAGAGGTTTTTTAGTGCCAGGAAGGAAAAAAAACTGGCAGGAAATGGCAGAAATCGTACACCAAATCCAGTCATTCCTGGAGTGGAACCACAGTCGATGGCCTCCACTCCAAACCAACAGATACAGATACTAATGCCGGAAAAAAAATCCCCCCCCAGTACCAACAATACCACCAGTCCGATAACATTCTTCTTTGCAAATATACAGGGTCTAAAGCCAGCAACAAACAACAAAATACCTTTCATCCGTGGACTGCTTGCAGAGGCAAAGGCAATGTTCGCGGCTTTCACTGAGACCCACATAAAGGATCACTTGGACAACGAAATATGGATCCCAGGTTACAACCTATACAGATGTGACAGAGTGAACAGGCAAAAGGGGGGGGGGGTTGGCCTGTACATTGCAGAGTCACTTGTTTGCACAGAACTGCTAAATGCCTCAAATGATGTAGTGGAAGTTTTAGTAGTAAAGGTCGAGAACCAAAACCTAGTCATTGTGATAGTCTACAAGCCTCCGGATGCAACATCCCAGCAATTCCAGGAACAGCTGTTAAAAATTGACCACTGTCTGGAAAACCTTCCAGCTCCTGCACCCAACATCTTGCTCCTGGGGGATTTCAACTTAAGGCACCTAAAATGGAGGAATATAGCAAATAATATTGATGCAGTAATAACACCAGGAGGCAGCTCTGATGAAAACTCACACTCACGCGAGCTTTTAAATCTCTGCACAAAATTCAATTTAAACCAGCAAATAATAGAGCCTACTAGACTGGAGAATACACTAGACCTCATCTTCACTAACAATGATGATCTGATAAGAAAATCACCATATCAAAAACAATATACTCAGATCACAACATAATTGAGGTTCAGTCATGTATGCGCGGAGCCCCAGACCGACATAATGAGATTAGTCACGAGGGAGCATTCACCAAATTCAACTTCAATAACAAAAACATAAAGTGGGACCAAGTAAACCAAGTCCTAACCGATATAAGCTGGGAAGATATACTAAGCAACACAGACCCCAACTTATGCCTAGAACAGATTAACTCGGTGGCACTCGATGTATGCACAAGGCTTATTCCTCTAAGAAAAAGGAGGAGTAGATGTAAAACAGAAAGAGACAGGCGCTCCCTTTACAGGCGACGGAAAAGAATAACAGAGCGGCTAAAAGAGGTCAATATATCTGAAATGCGTAGAGAGACACTGGTCAGAGAAATAGCAAGCATCGAACTTAAGCTAAAAGAATCCTTTAGGAGTCAGGAATCGCGGGAAGAACTAAAAGCCATAAATGAAATCGAAAGAAACCCAAAGTATTTCTTCTCCTATGCCAAATCAAAATCGAGAACAACGTCTAGTATTGGGCCCCTACTTAAACAAGATGGGTCCTACACAGATGACAGCAAGGAAATGAGTGAGCTACTCAAGTCCCAATATGACTCAGTTTTTAGCAAGCCGCTAACCAGACTGAGAGTCGAAGATCAAAATGAATTTTTTATGAGAGAGCCACAAAATTTGATTAACACAAGCCTATCCGATGTTATCCTGACGCCAAATGACTTCGAACAGGCGATAAATGACATGCCCATGCACTCTGCCCCAGGGCCAGACTCATGGAACTCTGTGTTCATCAAGAACTGCAAGAAGCCCCTATCACGAGCCTTTTCCATCCTATGGAGAGGGAGCATGGACACGGGGGTCGTCCCACAGTTACTAAAAACAACAGACATAGCCCCACTCCACAAAGGGGGCAGTAAAGCAACAGCAAAGAACTACAGACCAATAGCACTAACATCCCATATCATAAAAATCTTTGAAAGGGTCCTAAGAAGCAAGATCACCACGCATCTAGAAACCCATCAGTTACACAACCCAGGGCAACATGGGTTTAGAACAGGTCGCTCCTGTCTGTCTCAACTATTGGACCACTACGACAAGGTCCTAAATGCACTAGAAGACAAAAAGAATGCAGATGTAATATATACAGACTTTGCAAAAGCCTTCGACAAGTGTGACCATGGCGTAATAGCGCACAAAATGCGTGCTAAAGGAATAACAGGAAAAGTCGGTCGATGGATCTATAATTTCCTCACTAACAGAACACAGAGAGTAGTCGTCAACAGAGTAAAGTCCGAGGCAGCTACGGTGAAAAGCTCTGTTCCACAAGGCACAGTACTCGCTCCCATCTTGTTCCTCATCCTTATATCCGACATAGACAAGGATGTCAGCCACAGCACCGTGTCTTCCTTTGCAGATGACACCCGAATCTGCATGACAGTGTCTTCCATTGCAGACACTGCAAAGCTCCAGGCAGACATCAACCAAATCTTTCAGTGGGCTGCAGAAAACAATATGAAGTTCAACGATGAGAAATTTCAATTACTCAGATATGGTAAACATGAGGAAATTAAATCTTCATCAGAGTACAAAACAAATTCTGGCCACAAAATAGAGCGAAACACCAACGTCAAAGACCTGGGAGTGATCATGTCGGAGGATCTCACCTTCAAGGACCATAACATTGTATCAATCGCATCTGCTAGAAAAATGACAGGATGGATAATGAGAACCTTCAAAACTAGGGAGGCCAAGCCCATGATGACACTCTTCAGGTCACTTGTTCTATCTAGGCTGGAATATTGCTGCACACTAACAGCACCTTTCAAGGCAGGTGAAATTGCCGACCTAGAAAATGTACAGAGAACTTTCACGGTGCGCATAACGGAGATAAAACACCTCAATTACTGGGAGCGCTTGAGGTTCCTAAACCTGTATTCCCTGGAACGCAGGAGGGAGAGATACATGATTATATACACCTGGAAAATCCTAGAGGGACTAGTACCGAACTTGCACACGAAAATCACTCATTACGAAAGCAAAAGACTTGGCAGACGATGCACCATCCCCCCAATGAAAAGCAGGGGTGTCACTAGCACGTTAAGAGACCATACAATAAGTGTCAGGGGCCCGAGACTGTTCAACTGCCTCCCAGCACACATAAGGGGGATTACCAACAGACCCCTGGCAGTCTTCAAGCTGGCACTGGACAAGCACCTAAAGTCAGTTCCGGATCAGCCGGGCTGTGGCTCGTATGTTGGTTTGCGTGCAGCCAGCAGCAACAGCCTGGTTGATCAGGCTCTGATCCACCAGGAGGCCTGGTCCCAGACCGGGCCGCGGGGGCGTTGACCCCCGGAACTCTCTCCAGGTAAACTCCAGGTAAACGCCTCTTCGCTGGTCGCTACTACGTTAAGTCTCTCCGTTCAGTCTAATAGCCTTATCGTACCTCTTCTTAAAGCTATGTATGGATCCTGCATTCACTATATTACTCACAAGATAGTTTCACTTCCTGACAACTCTAGTGCTGAAGAAATACTTCCTGACATCTTTCTGACCCATCTGTGCTTTCAACTTCCAGTTGCATTCCCCTGTTTCTGTATCCCGTCTCTCTGTCCACCCCTGTCAATTCCTTACAGTATTTTATAGGTCGTTATCATGTCCCCGCTGTATTTCCTTTCCTCCAGTGTTGTCAGGTTGAGTTTCCTTAACCTCTCCAAGACTAGTCTTGTTGCAAATATTTGCACTGTTTCTAATTTCTTGACGTGTCTGACAGGATATGGGTTCCCCGCTGATGCTACGTACTCCAATATTGGCCTGATGCATACGGTACATGGTGTCGTAAAAGACTCCTTACTTAGACGACGTAACGCTATTCTAAGGTTTGCCAAACACCCATATGTTGCTGCAGATATTTGGTTGATTTGCACCTCAGGTGATGTATTCGTAGTGATGCTCATCCCAAGATCTATTTCTCTGATTGAGGTTCGCAGTCTTTGACCCCCGAGTATGTACTCCATCTGTGGTCTTCTTTTTTTCTCTCAAAGCTTCATAACTTTACTCTTGGTGTGGTTAAACTCCAGGAGCCATTTGTCGGACCAGGACTGCAACCAGTCCAGAACCCTCTGTAGTCTTACTAGGTCCTCGTCCGCTTGAATTCTCAGCATTAGTTTCACGTCGTCTGCAAACAGGGACACCTACGATTCTATCCCTTCCGTCATGTCATTCACATATATCAGAAGCAGCAGGGGCTCTAGGAGTGACCCTTGTGGAATCCCGCTCGACACATGCGGTCACTCTGATACCTTATCACGTACCATCACTCAATGTTTCCTTCCTGTCAGGTATTCACAGATCCATTGCAGTGCTTTTCCTGGAATTCCTACCTGCTCCTCTAGCTTTTGTGCCAATGTCTTGTGGGGAACTGTGTCGAAAGTCTTCTTACAGTCCAAGAAAATGCAGTCTACCCACCCCTCTCTCTCCTTCCTAACTTCTGATAGCTTGTCGTAGAACTCCAGTAGGCTTCTGACAGAGGATTTCCCATTCCTGAACTCATACTGGTTATCGTGTGTGAGCTCATTCCCTCCTAGGTGCTTCACCACTCCTCTACTGATAATCTTCTACATGATTTTACGTACTATACATATCAGCGATACTGTTCTGTAGCTTAATCACGAAATCCTCCAGGGCGTTTCTTGAAGTTTCGGTTATGTTCTACCAGATCCTGCAAACTGTACATCATGGTACGCCCATCGTGATCGTCAATATTATACATAACATTTTGTTTATTCCGTAGCGACCTTCGATATCTAACATGTTAGGTCTGCCGTAACCGTCGGTATAACCCACCCAGCTACTACTGCATGCAGGTATCGTAATGCTACAGGTAGTCTAGGTGGTGTGCTGCAATACAGACTGCAACCTAAGTGATATAACATCAGTAGTATGGAAGTAATCATGGGGGTTCATTAAGGTATGGGTGCACATGTAAGATAAAAGAAACGCAGAGTGACCTATTGAGGTCCTAACCTGTTTAGGTACAGCGGTACAAGATACACATAGTTGATTGCAACATACTGATTGCAAATAGTTTAATGGTTTACTGATTTACGTTGGTAGTAATATTATAATGATAATGATAGCAGCGGACGATGGTGGGTAATAATGATTGCAATGGTGTTAAAAAGAAAATCAGGAATAGCCTAGTTATTATAAGAAAGAAAAGCCTGAATAGCAGAGTTCACACAGACACGACATTATGTGTTATAACCACGAATGATCAATACCACTCATTCGTGGTTACAATAATATATAAATGCTGCTCGTGGACTAGTACACCAAACAGGGATGAGAATGAAAATTAGTCTAAAAGCTCCCACGACACCGAAGGTCCTCGGATGGCGGTAAAACCTCTAGCTCTCCTGGCTGTGCCATCATTGTAGGATTGGATGGTCATGTAGGTTAAGGCATCAAGTGGTTCTAGCTCACCATGAGGCGGGCCACTACAACATGGGTTCGAGAGTGAAATCATCACAAAGAACCAGGAAATAATCAGTACCGTGCTATGAATCCTCCCAGAAGTCTTTACTACCACTCCGTCCAACAGTACCCTCTTGGGAGCACCGCTGGGTCACCAGGCCATCCACACTGTCCTCAAAGACAAATTGAATGACCTGATGAGAATAGAGGAGAGAAAAAGCGATCTTGATGCCCATGATGTTCTGTATCTCCTCACAAGTTATCTTACTATGCCAAGAAACACGTACTTACTGAGGTGTACACCCTCTTTTGACAACCCAACACTCGACGAATATGACGCACACCTGAGATCAACATTTAAGAAGGCGCCGAACCTGACACTAGAGGATCGGCAATGGGATCAGGCAACCCTCCCAGTGCAACAGGGAGGTGTAGGGGTGCACAAAGCAACGCATGTAGCTTTACCTGCTTTTCTGTCTTCCTGTTTGGCTTCCAGTGGATTAGTCAAGAATATCGTTCCCGAACGCTTGAGAGACGTGGTGGGAGCTCAAGACCCCAGGTTTACTGAAGCAACAATGTGGTGGGACACCCTTGCAGACTCCTCCAGTAGACCAGCTCCTCCCAAAGAACACAAACAGTCCCACTAGGACAATCCAATCATGGAAAAATATCACCAACACAATGTTCACCAACGCTTCAGGAAAGGGCAAAGCTCGTCTCCTAGCGGTGAAGGGACCACACTCAGGATATTTCCTTCTAGCTGTTCCCAATTCCTCCCTGGGTACTCGTCTCGTCTCATAGGCCATTCGGATTGGCATTGCTCATCGCCTAGCTGCCCCCATCCTCACCGAACATAGGTTTATATGCGGCAGGGTGACAGCTGGTCAATTCGGACTTCATGGTCTCGTGTGTCACACATCAGAAGGGAAGTATGCCAGACATGAGGAGGTCAATGACATCATAAAGAGAAGCCTCGCCACAGTCCGTTGCCCAGCTAAACGGGAACCCCAAGTGCAGAGGTCTGACGGAAGTCAAAAGCGTCCTGATGGAGCCACTATGCTACCTTGGAAGGATGGAAAGCAGATTGCCTGGGACTACATCTGTGCTGCCACATTGGCAGACACCTACTTGCCATACTCCGTAGCTGAAGGGGGTGGAGCTGCCAGCCACATGGAGACCCAGAAGACCAGCAAATATGAGGACCTTTCCCCTTGCTATAATTTTATCCCAATACGGTCGGAGACCCTTGGAGCATGGGGCAAGTGTGCTCTAAAGTTCCTCAAAGAGCTGGGTGAAAAACTCATCATAGAAACGAAGGACCACAGGGCGGCCAGCTTCCTCTTTCAGAGATTCAGTGTTGTGATCCAGAGAGGAAATGCCTGCAGCATTCTGGGCACGAGGCCCACCGCCGGGGAGCTGGACGAAGTATTCGAGATGTAGCCCTGAGTTGTTATATATGTTGTTTTACTACCTTTTGTATTTTTGTCAATGTATTTTGTGTTTCAATAAAGCATATATGGAATATATAGGAGGTGGTAGGAGAAAATTTTCGAAAAGCTTCAGGGAGAACCTCGAGTTATCCCTGAAGAAAGCTTATTCTTTTCTCCGAGGATGAGGGTCCCCACGACAGTTCTAAAGGTGGTACCTCCCTATATATATATATATATATATATATATATATATATATATATATATATATATATATATATATATATATATATATATATATATATATATCGTAATATATATATATATATATATATATATATATATATATATATATATATATATATATATATATATATATATATATATATATATATATATATATATATATATATATATATATATATATATATATATATATATATATATATATATGTGGTGCTGATTATGTAAAACTGGTCAATTAGCAAGAACTTATTTAAAATTAAGTCCTTTTTAAAATTTTCTCTTATACGTTTAAAGATATATTTTTTCATTAATGTTAATGTAAAAATTTATAATTTTGCACCAAAAGAATCTTAGAAAACTTACCTAACCTTATTATAACAAGCTCAATTTATTTTAGCCTAATCCAACTAAATATATTTTAAATACGTTTACATTAATTTAATACTAAACAAACACAATGAAATATATTTTTTTTTCGTGAGGTTCAGAATGATTTTGGCGCAATTAATGCATACACAAGTTTTCGCTTGTCTTATTTGGCAAGATGAGTGTTGCTAGTTAAGCCAGAAGTCGCAGAAATCATTCTGAACCTAACGAAAAAATATATATTTCATTATGTTTGTTTATTATTAAATTATTGTAAATGTATCTAAAATATATTTAGTTGGATTAGGCTAGTTAGGCTGGAGCGATTACTCTTGACCAACTCTAACAGCAGCTTTCAGGAATCTCAAAAAAGATTCATTCGTGTCATTTGTACGACATATGTTAGGCATATATTAGAGTATGTAGCATCAGCATGTATCCTTCACCTGATAAAGCATGTTAAGAAAGTGCAGAGGTATTCCCAGAGTTAAGGAGAATGAGCTGTGGGGAGAGGGTAGAGGAAATGAATTTGACATTAGAGAACAGAAGAATCAGGACAGACCATATAAAAACATTAAAAATACTTAGAGAACCTGAAAGACTGAATGAGAATTTATTGATTGAGAGGCAGGAAACTGGTACACTCGTGTACCAGTTCACAGGAATCTCAAGATGTATTTCTTCAGACTGAGGTGGTCAGGAATTGGAATGATATGTATAAAGAAATGGAGCAAAACTCTAAGTGTACAGTTCCCATGAGGCTAGGAGGGAGAAAATCTGGCAAGTGGTAAGTTATGAGGCAGAATCAGGAGCTGAAACTCCATCCTTGGAACCACAAATAGGTGATTACAAATAGATGGGGTCACCGAAGTAAAGGTGATAAGACCTATGAAGAGGCCGTGCCAGGCCACAGAGAGGTCCTCGAAATGTCAAAGCGTGAAAGTGTCATGCAGTTAGGTACATGAGGTATGTGAGGGGACTGTAGGTAGGGGAGGTGCTATCAGGCTGCCGAGAAATCCAGGAAATGATAACGGAAGCAGCAATGATGATGCTTAAATCAGACCAAGAGATGTGGAGGGAGAAGCAATGGGAACTGGAGAGGGAGAGGTCAATTTTTATCCATGAGCTTCAGAAGGTCGAAGGGAGGACATACGAGAAACACGACAGGGAGAGAAAAATAGTATTGAAAATATCATCAAACAAACAGGAGAGGAAGACATAAACGAACTGATAAATTTTCAGAGACTCAGGGGATACTCGAGGGAAAAAATCGACCAGTCAAATTTATTTTCATGACAAAAACAGTATGGAGCAGAATCTGGCAGCAGAAAACATGGCTATAAAAACAACAACATACAAACTGGTGTATTATGACCATGACAGAACAGAAACAGAATGACAGGAACTGAGATACTACAGAGACACAAGGGTCAAGAACGAGAGACAAGGCGAGAGTCAGGCAGGGGCTCCCAGAGTCAGGCAGGGGCTCCCAGAGTCAGGCAGGGGCTCCCAGCGTCAGGCAGGGGCTCCCAGAGTCAGGCAGGGGCTCACAGAGTCAGGCAGGGGCTCCCAGAGTCAGGCAGGGGCTCCCAGCGTCAGGCAGGGGCTCCCAGCGTCAGGCAGGGGCTACCAGCGTCAGGCAGGGGCTCCCAGCGTCAGGCAGGGGCTCCCAGCGTCAGGCAGGGGCTCCCAGCGTCAGGCAGGGGCTCCCAGCGTCAGGCAGGGGCTACCAGCGTCAGGCAGGGGCTCCCAGCATCAGGAGGACCAACAAACACAACTTGTCATAGAATTACACACTGAACACTGAAACCAAACAAATTAACACAAACCACACTCTACACTCACAGACCACACACTCCAGCACAAACCCCACCTACACAGCAGCCTCCCATAGTATACTTCCTGGTCTCCCACACCTTCAAGCTCCACCCCCAGAATACAATTTTGGAAAGGAGCTGAAAGTATGGTACACTAACACAATAGATAAGTGTGAGGAATGGCACAGAAGAATCATGGAGGTATCCCCAGACAACATAGCACTCACAGAAACCAAGCTCACAGGAATGATAACAGGCACGATCTTTCCAACCAGATATCAGATCCTGAGGAAAGATAAGACGGAACGGCGGGGAGGGAGCAGCTGTTCTACTCATCAAAAACCAGTGGAGCTTTGAGGAGTTGAAAGAAGTGGACAGAAGGAAAGCAAGGGACTACATAGTAGGAACACTTCAGACTTGGGGTCTCAAGATTGTTATTGCAGTAATGTGCATCCTGCCACTGAATAGCAGGAGGCTAAGACAAGAGTACATTGAGAGCAACAAAGCAATGATTGATACAGTAGATGAGGTTGCTTGTGCAATCACAAAAGATTGATTGGTGAAACCTGGAGTCACATGGGGGACCAGAAATGTGGAAGGTTAAGATGATGGAGGTGATATTGGAAAACATTATGCATCAATATTTTAGGGACACTTCCAGAGAGAGAGAGAGAGAGAGAGAGAGAGAGAGAGAGAGAGAGAGAGAGAGAGAGAGAGAGAGAGAGAGAGAGAGAGAGAGAGAGAGAGAGAGAGAGAGAGAGAGAGAGAGAGAGAGAGAGAGAGAGAGAGAGAGAGAGAGAAGCTTTTATGCCACAAGACGGGCAGAAAGCAACAACTTCACTCTGGCTGTACCCTTCTCCAGAACATCACTTCATCTGAGATCATACATACCCAGGATGACTCGAGTATGGAACACATTCGTACAGCATAATGATGTCAACGAGATAAAGTCAGTTGATCAAATGAAAATGCTGGCCCACAGATGGCTCCAACTTCATCCTGTTCCCTACTTGTATGTCTCATAACAATAAAAATGCTTTCAAATGAGCTGATGTAGGTAACAGCTCTTAGCTTGCCAATAAAGTTAGGAATCCTTAACCTGTAAATAGCTTGTCAATAAAGCTAGGGATCCTTAACCTATAAATAGTTTGTCAATAAAGCTAGGGATCCTTAGCCTAACCTTGTCAAACCCTGTGTAAAAGAGAGAGAGAGAGAGAGAGAGAGAGAGAGAGAGAGAGAGAGAGAGAGAGAGAGAGAGAGAGAGGAGAGAAAAAAATAGCAAGGCTGGACCTCATATTCACCTTGAGTAGTTCAAACATTGGGGACATTACATATGAAAGGCCCCTTGGAGCTAGTGATCTCGTTGTCCTGAGATTTGAATACATTGTAGATCTATATGTAAAAATGAAAGCAGGATGGGAGAAGCCAAACCATAAAAAGCGGGGACTACAAAGGCATGTGGAATTTCCTGCATGAGGTACAGCGGGAAAGAGAACTTGTGAGGAAAACAGGAAATGAAATGATAGAATACGTGACCACAAAACACAAGGAGGCAGAAGAGATTAGCAACCAAGGGCAACAAAAATACTGGGAAGACCAGAGCGACCCTTGGTTCATCCAAAGGTATAAAGAGGCCAAAACTATATGTGCTAGAAAATGAAAAAAATATAGAAGACAAAGGACCCAGGAAACGAGGGAGACCATTCGCAGAGCAAGAAACGAACATGCACAGATAAGGAGGGAGGCCCAGCGACAATACGAAAATGACGTAGCACTGAAAGCCAGATGTTACCCAAAGCTGTTGTACAGCCACATCAAAAGGAAAACCAACAGTCAAAGACCAGGTAATCAGGTTGAGGAAGAAAAGAGGGGAGATCACAAGAAACAACGAATAAGTGTGTTAAGAGTGAAGAAGTATTGTCAGTGGAGACAGAAATAACTCAAGAAACCAATATGGAAGGCTACACAAACAAATGCTGGACACACTACATACAACTGAGGAGGAAGCGAAGAAGCTGCTAACTTAACCAGATACATAAAAGGTGGTGGGACCAGAGAACATATCTCCGTGGGTCCTGAGAGGGGGAGCAGAGTCAATGTGTGAGCCACTAACAACAATCTTCAACACGTCTATCGAAACAGGGCAACTACCTGAGGTGTGGAAGACAGCATATATAGTCCCAGTTTTTAAGAAAGGAGACAGACCGGCAGCTTTAAACTACAGAGTCACTGAGATAAATAGTAGGCAAAGTCATGGAGAAGCTTATCAGAAGAGGAGTGGTAGAGCACCTAGAAAGGAATAAGCTTATTTCCTATAACCAGTACGGTTTCGGTTAAGAACAAACTTGTGTCTCAAACCTACCTCAATTTTCCGACAAGGTGACACAAGACAAAAGAGGGAGGGCTGGGTTTAATGGTTTTTCGTGGACTGTGAGAAGGCTTTCGACACAGTGTGGCACCAGACAATTGTGAAAAAGCTAGAGGAAAAGGCAGGAATAAGAGGAAAGACACTTCAATGAATCAGAGAATACCTGGCAAGAAGGAAACAATGAGTGATGGTACGTGAGGAGGTGTCAGAGTGAGTGCCTGTGACGAGTTGGGTTACACAAGGGTCAGTTCTAGGACCGGTGATGTTTCTGGTATATGTGAATAACATGACTGAAGGGCTAGATGAAAAGGTGTCCCTCTTTGCAAACTATGTGAAGTTAATGCGGAGAACTGAAACGAATTAAGCTCAGATGGGATTACAATGTGAGAGGGGGGCAGACTGCAAGCCTGGTCCAGGAACTCCACCAAGTGTAAGTCATGAAGATTGGGAAAGGTCAAAGAAGACCGAAGACGGAGTACAGACTAGGGGGGAGCAAAGGCTACAATCCTCACTCAAGGAAAAGATTTCTGGGCTGAGTATAATACCAAGCACATCTTCTGAGGCACACATAAACCAAATATCTGATGCAGCATATAGGCGCATGGCAAACCTAAGAACAGTGTTATAACACCTTAGCAAGGAATCATTCAAAACTCTGTACACCGTGTATGTCAGGCCAATATTGGAATATGAAGCACCTGAATCGAACCCACACCAGGTCAAGCACGTCAAGAAGTTAGAGAAAGTACTAAAGTTTGCTACAACACTAGTCCCAGAGCTAAGGGGTATGTCCAACAAGGACATACCCCTAAGCTCCCTGTATTCTGGTGTCGTCATCCTGATGGCAAAGCTTATGGAACAAGAAGAGAGAGAACCTAATAGCAACCATGAAGAGGCAGAGCCAGGAACTGTGACTCGACCCCTGCAACCACAAATAGGCTAGGCACACACCCACACACACACACACACACAGTGGAATAGTTTGGGAAGCGATGTAGTGGAGGCAGGATCCATACATAGCTTTAAGCAGAGGTACGATAAAGCTCATGGTTCAGGGAGAGTGACCTAGTAGCGACCAGTGAAGAGGCGGGGCCAGGAGCTTGGACTCGACCCCTGCAACCTCAACTAGGTGAGTACAACTAGGTGAGTACACACACACACACACACACACACACACACACACACACACACACACACACACACACACACACACACACACACACACACACACACACAGGAAGATCAAATACAGCCTCCCTCACAACTTCCTATAGAAGCCTCTCAACCAGGTCAACCCCAGTGCAACCAAACACTCTAAACTAAAACACCCATGCCACATCCAATGCCCCCACCCACTGCATTACAAACTCCACCCCCACAGCAACCACCCATAGTTTCCTTATCAGATCTCCCACTTCCCCAACCCCAATACACCTCCCAGACCACAATCTTAGAAAAGAAGTTGAAGGTGTGGTATACAAATGCAGATGGAATAACAAATAAGTATGAGTGGCACGAAAGAATCAAGGAGACATCCCCAGACATAATAGCACTTACAGAAACAAAACTCACCAGAATAATAACAAATTGAATCTTTCCATCCGGATATCAAATCCTCAGGAAAGACAGAGGGAGGAGAGGGGGAGGAGGAGTTGCACTGCTCATTAAAAACCAGTGGGGGGTTGAGAAAATGGAAGGAATGGATGGCACGGGCGAAAGGGACTACTTAGTAGGAACAATCCAGTCTGAGGGACATAAGGTGCTAATTGCAGTAATGTACAACCCACCACAGAACTGCAGGAGGCCAAGAGAAGAATACGATGAGAGCAACAGAGCAATGGTCGACACACTAGCCGAGGTGGCCAGGAGAGCACACATGGGGGGAGCAAAGTTACTAATTATGGGTGATTTCAATCACAAGGAGATTGACTGAGAAAACCCGGAGCCCCATGGGGGTCCCGAAACATGGAGAGCCAAGATGATGGATGTGGTACTGGAAAACCTCATGCATCAACATGTTATAGACACTACCAAAGAGAGAGGAGAGGATGAACCAGCGAGACTGGACCTTGTATTCACCTTGAGTAGTTCTGACATCGAGGATATCATGTATGAAAGGCCCCTGGGAGCTAGTGATCATGTGGTTCTGTGCTTCGACTATATAGTTGAGCTCCAAGTGGAGAGAGCAGCAGGAATAGGGTGGGAAAAAACCAAACTACAAAAGGGGGAACTACTCAGGCTTGAGGAACTTCTTTCAAGACATTCAGTGGGAGAGGGAACTGACAGGAAAACCAGTACAAGAAATGATGGACTATATGGCAACAAAATGCAAGGAGGCAGAGGAGAGGTTTGTTCCCAAGGGAAACAGAAATAATGGGAAGAACAGAATGAGTCCTTGGTTCACCCAAAGGTGTAGGGAGGCAAAAACTAGGTGTACTAGAGAATGGAAAAGGTACAGAAGACAGAGAACTCAGGAAAATAAAGAGATTAGCCGAAGAGCCAGAAACGAATATGCACAGATAAGAAGGGAGGCTCAGCGGCAATACGAAAATGACATAGCATCGAAAGTCAAGACTGACCCGAAGCTGTTGTACAGCCACATCAGGAGGAAAACAACAGTCAAGGACCAGGTCATCAGACTGAGGAAGGGTGATGGGGAATTCACAAGAAACGACCGGGAGGTATGTCAGGAGCTCAACACAAGATTTAAAGAAGTATTTACGGTGGAAACCAGTAGGGCTCCAGGAAATCAGAGCAGGGAAGTGCACCAGCAAGTGCTGGATGAGGTACATATAACCAAGGAGGAGGTGAAGAAGCTGCTATGCGAACTTGACACCTCAAAGGCGGTGGGACCAGACAACATCTCTCTGTGGGTCCTTAAAGAGGGAGCAGAGACATTGTGTGTACCATTAACGAAGATCTTCAACACATCATTTGAAACTGGGCAACTCCCTGAGGTATGGAAGATGGCAAATGTAGTCCCAATTTTTAAAAAGGGAGATAGACATGAGGCACTAAACTACAGACCTGTATCATTAACGTGTATAGTATGCAAGGTCATGGAGAAGATCATCAGGAGGAGAGTGGTGGAGCACCTGGAAAGAAACAAGTGTATAATTGACAACCAGCATGGTTTCAGGGAGGGAAAATCCTGTGTCACAAACCTATTAGAGTTTTATGACAAGGTGACAGAAGTAAGACAAGAGAGAGAGGGGTGGATCGACTGCATTTTTTTGGACTGCAAGAAGGCCTTCGACACAGTTCCTCACAAGAGGTTACTGCAAAAGCTAGAGGATCAGGCACACATAACAGGAAAGGCACTGCAATGGATCAGAGAATACCTTACAAGGAGGCAACAACGAGTCATGGTACGTGATGAGGTGTCAAAGTGTGCGCCTGTGACAAGCGGGGTTCCACAGGGGTCAGTCCTAGGACCTGTGCTGTTCTTGGTATATGTGAATGACATAACGGAAGGGATAGACTCAGAAGTGTCCTTGTTTGCGGACGATGTGAAGTTAATGAGAAGAATCAAATCGGATGAGGATCAGGCAGGACTACAAAGAGACCTGGACAGGCTACAAGCCTGGTCCAGCAACTGGCTCATTGAGTTTAACCCCGCCAAATGCAAAGTCATGAAGATTGGGGAATGGCAAAGAAGACCGCAGACACATAGTTTAGATGGCCAAAGTCTGCAAATCTCACTCAAGGAAAAAGATCTGGGGGTGAGTATAACACCGAGCATATCTCCTGAGGCGCACATCAATCAGATAACTGCTGCAGCATACGGGCGCCTGCCAAACCTACGGATAGCGTTCCGATACCTCAGTAAGGAGTCGTTCAAGACTCTGTATACCATTTACGTCAGGCCCATACTGGAGTATGCAGCACCAGTTTGGAATCCACACCTAGTCAAGCACGTCAAGAAATTAGAGAAAGTGCAAAGGTTTGCAACAAGACTAGTCCCAGAGCTACGGGGATTGTCCTACGAAGAAAGGTTGAGGGAAATCGGCCTGACGACACTGGAGGCCAGGAGGGTCAGGGGTGACATGATAACGACATATAAAATACTGCGCGGAATAGACGAGGTGGACAAAGACGGGATGTTCCAGAGATGGGACACAGACACAAGAGGTCACAATTGGAAGTTGAAGACTCAGATGAATCAAAGGGATGTTAGGAAGTATTTCTTCAGTCATAGAGTAGTCAAGCCGTGGAATAGCCTAGAAAGTGATGTAGTGGAGGCGGGAACCATACATAGTTTTAAGGCGAGGTATGATAAAGCTCATGGAGCAGGGAGAGAGAGGACCTAGTAGCATTCAGTGAAGAGGCGGGGCCAGGAGCTATGACTCGACCCCTGCAACCACAAATAGGTGAGTACACACACACAAACACACACACACGCATATACACACACACACACACACACACACACACACACACACACACACACAAACACACTCAAACACACACACACACACACACACACACACACACACACACACACACACACACACACACATATCGGATCATTATCTAATTGTAGCTACAGTTAGAGTAAGAGGTAGATGGGATAAGAGGAAAACGGCAACAGGAAGTAAGAGGGAGGTGAAAGTGCATAAACTAAAGGAGGAGGAAGTTCGGGTGAAATATAAGCAACTATTGGCAGAAAGGTGGGCTGGTGCAAGTATGAGTAGTGGGGGTTGAAGAGGGTTGGAATAGTTTTAAAAATGCAGTATTAGAATGTGGGGCAGAAGTTTGTGGTTATAGGAGGGTGGGGGCAGGAGAAAAGATGAGTAATTGGTGGAATGATGAAGTAAAGGGTGTGATAAAAGAGAAAAGGGTAGCTTATGAGAGGTATTTACAAAGCAGAAGTATTATAAGAAGAGTAGAGTATATGGAGAGTAAAAGAAAGGTGAAGAGAGTGGTGAGAGAGTGCAAAAGGAGAGCGGATGATAGAGTGGTAGAGGCACTGTCAAGAAATTTTAATGAAAATAAGAAAAATTTTTGGAGTTAAACAAGTTAAGAAAGCCTAGGGAACGAATGGATTTGTCAGTTAAAAACACAGTAGGGGAGTTAGTAGATGGGGAGATGGAGGTGTTCGGTAGATGGCGAGAATATTTTGAGGAACTTTTAAATGTCGACGAAGAAAGGGAGGCGGTAATTTCATGCACTGGCCAGGGAGATATACTATCTTTTAGGAGTGAAGCAGAGCAGAATGTGAGTGTGGGGGAGGTACGTGAGGCATTACGTAGAATGAAAGGGGGTAAAGCAGCTGGAACTGATGGGATCATGACAGAAATGTTAAAAGCAGGGGGGGACATAGTTGGTATTTTTGTTTAATAATTGTAAGAAAGAGGGGAAGATACTTAGGGATTGGCGAAGAGCGTGTATGGTCCCTTTATATAAAGGGAAGGGGGACAAAAGAGATTGTAAAAATTATAGAGTATAAAAGGAAAAGTGTACGGTAGGGTTATTATTGAAAGAATTAGAGGTAAGACAGAATGTAGAATTGCGAATGAGCAGGGAGGTTTTAGAGTGGGTAGGGGATGTGTAGATCACGCGTTTACATTGAAGCATATATGTGAACAGTATTTAGATAAAGGTAGGGAAGTTTTCATTGCATTTATGGATTTAGAAATGCCTATGACAGAGTGGATAGGAGAGCAATGTGGCAGATGTTGCAAGTATATGGAATAGGTGGTAAGTTACTAAATGCTGTAAAGAGTTTTTATGAGGATAGTGAGGCTCAGGTTAGGGTGTGTAGAAGAGAGGGAGACTACTTCCCGGTAAAAATAGGTCTTAGACAGGGATGTGTAATGTCACCATGGTTGTTTAATATATTTATAGATGGGGTTGTAAAAGAAGTAAATGCTAGGGTGTTCGGGAGAGGGGTGGGATTAAATTATGGGGAATTAAATAAAAAATGGGAAGTGATAGTTACTTTTTGCTGATGATACTGTGTTTATGGGAGAGTCTAAAGAAAAGTTGCAAAGGTTAGTGGACGAATTTGAGAGTGGGTGTAAAGGTAGAAAGTTGAAAGTGAACATAGAAAAGAGTAAGGTGATGAGGGTATCAAATGATTTAGATAAAGAAAAATTGGATATCAAATTGGGGAGGAGGAGTATGGAAGAAGTGAATGTTTTCAGATACTTGGGAGTTGACGTGTCGGCGGATGGATTTATGAAGGATGAGGTTAATCATAGAATTGATGAAGGAAAACAGGTGAGTGGTGCGTTGAGGTATATGTGGAGGCAAAAAAATGTTATCTATGGAGGCAAAGAAGGGAATGTATGAAAGTACAGTAATACCAACACTCTTATATGGGTGTGAAGCTTGGGTTCTAAATGCTGCAGCGAGGAAGCGGCAATGTGTGGTGTAAATATTATGCAGAAAGTTCGGAATGTGGAAATTAGAAGGTGTGGAGTTAATAAAAGCATTAGTCAGAGGGCTGAAGAGGGTTTGTTGAGGTGGTTTGGTCATTTAGAGAGAATGGATCAAAGTAGAATGACATGGAGAGCGTATAAATCTGTAGGGGAAGGAAGGCGGGGTAGGGGTCGTCCTCGAAAAAGTTGGAGGAGGGGGTAAAGGAGGTGTTGTGGGCGAGGGGTTTGGACTTCCAGCAAGCGTGCATGAGCATGTTAGACAGAAGTGAATGGAGACGAATGGTACTTGGGACCTGACGAGCTGTTGGAGAGTGAGCAGGGTAATATTTAATGAAGGGATTCAGGGAAACCGGTTATTTTATATAACCGGACTTGAGTCCTGGAAATGGGAAGTACAATGCCTGCACTCTAAAGGAGGGGTTTGGGGTATTGGCAGTTTTGAGGGTTATATTGTGTATTTTTATACATATACAATTCTAAACTGTTGTATTCTGGGCACCTCTGCAAAAACAGTGATTATGAGTGAGTGAGGTGAAAGTGTTGAATGATGATGAAAGTATTTTCTTTTTTGGGATTTTCTTTCTTATTGGGTCAACCTACCTCATATATATATGTATATATATATATATATATATATATATATATATATATATATATATATATATATATATATATATATATATATATATATATATATATATATATATATGTATGTATTTATATATATATATATATATATATATATATATATATATATGTGTGTATATATATAGGTAGTAGGTTGGTAGACAGCAACCACCCAGGGAAGTACTACCGTCCTGCCAGATGACTGTGAAACAAAAACCTGTAACTGTTTTGCATGATGGTAGGATTTGCTGGTTTCTTTTTCTGTCTCATAAACACGCTAAGATAACAGGGATATCTTGCTACTCCTACTTACACTTTGGTCACACTTCACAGACACGCACATGCATATATATATATACATACATCTAGGTTTTTCTCCTTTTTCTAAATAGCTCTTGTTCTTTTTTATTTCTTCTATTGTCCATGGGGAAGTGGAAAAGAATCTTTCCTCCGTAAGCCATGCGTGTCGTATGAGGCGACTAAAATGCCGGGAGCAATGGGCTAGTAACCCCTTCTCCTGTATACAATTACTAAAAAAGAGAAGAAGAAAAACTTTATAAAACTGGGTTGCTTAAATGTGCGTGGATGTAGTGCGGATGACAAGAAACAGATGATTGCTGATGTTATGAATGAAAAGAAGTTGGATGTCCTGGCCCTAAGCGAAACAAAGCTGAAGGGGGTAGGAGAGTTTCAGTGGGGGGAAATAAATGGGATTAAATCTGGAGTATCTGAGAGAGTTAGAGCAAAGGAAGGGGTAGCAGTAATGTTAAATGATCAGTTATGGAAGGAGAAAAGAGAATATGAATGTGTAAATTCAAGAATTATGTGGATTAAAGTAAAGGTTGGATGCGAGAAGTGGGTCATAATAAGCGTGTATGCACCTGGAGAAGAGAGGAATGCAGAGGAGAGAGAGAGATTTTGGGAGATGTTAAGTGAATGTATAGGAGCCTTTGAACCAAGTGAGAGAGTAATTGTGGTAGGGGACTTGAATGCTAAAGTAGGAGAAACTTTTAGAGAGGGTGTGGTAGGTAAGTTTGGGGTGCCAGGTGTAAATGATAATGGGAGCCCTTTGATTGAACTTTGTATAGAAAGGGGTTTAGTTATAGGTAATACATATTTTAAGAAAAAGAGGATAAATAAGTATACACGATA